>NW_020956442.1:7931-113757 GCF_003031625.1 Empidonax traillii
GGGAAAGGTTGGAATTTCCCCAGCCTGGAAAAGGTCCAAGGAAGGCATTGCCCGCAGCAAGTTGCACAGCTGAAAGAGTCCCGGAGCCACCAGTGCCCAATCCATTGCTCCCTCGACGCTTCAGCAGTGCAGTACGAGACTACTTTCCATACATTGCTGCACAAGATCCTTCAGTGCAAAGGCAGGTCTCCCAAGTCCAGGGCTCTCTCCTGAACCAGTAAGGCAGGAGCAGGAGAAAGAAGATCTCTGCACCACATTTACTTTCTGGCAAGGCACTCCATCCCTGGCAGAGCTTCTGGGAGATCTGCTGGAGTCCTGTCCACAGGGAGTGCTCTCTCTTGGCTCCCTTGGAGCCACAGCTGTCAGGAGATTTGTGTCATGCCTGAGAATGCAACTGGCAAGGAAAAGCATAGAAACCATAAGCGAGTTTCAGTCTGGAGGGAAGGCATTGGCAGCAGCAAGTTGCACAACTGAAAGAGTCCTGGAGCCACCGGTGCCCAATCCATGGCTCTCAGGATGCTGTCCCAGGGGTAGAGGCTCCACGCACTTCTGGACAAGGTCCTCCAGAGTCAAGGCTGGCTGTTCCCATCTCCAGGGTGCTCTATTTTTCCGTCTGTGGACGACCAAGAAAGGGAATATCTCCTGCACACCTGCCTTACTTCTGGCCACAGCCTTCTTCCTGTCCAGAGTGTCGGTGAGACCCGCTGGCCTGCAGATGGAGAAACCTCTGTCGATAGGAGTTCCTGCTCCCTTGGAGCTGCAGCTGTCAGCAGAGCCCGCTGCTGGTTGAACATGCACATGGGCAGGAAAAGGCTGCAAGAAAGAGTGGGAGCCCAGGTCATTGCAGTGAGGCATTGCCAGGAGTAGGTGGCCCAGCAGCTACTGTCCCCAAGACACCGGTGCCCAAGCCATGGTTCCCAGGAAGCTGCGGCAGTGCCACATCAGGATCCCGTGCAGCAATGTGTGGGGGGTCGTCTCCTTCAGCAAAAGCAGGTGTTGCCAAGTGCAGGGCTCTCTCCCAGTGCGGTATGGCAAGAGCAGGAGAGGAATTTCTCAGCAATGCAGTTCCTTGTGGCAAGAGACTCCATCCCTGGCAGAGGCTCTGGGAGACCTGCTGGTGTCAGACACAGGAGCCCCTCTGGACGGGTCTCCCTGTTGCTTGGCAGGGGCAGGAAACAGCAGAGCCCGCTCCTCCCGGAGGATGCACTTGGCCAGGCAAAGGCTGGAAGTAAGAGTGGGAGCCCAGCACTCACTGCCCCTTCTCCGCGCGGTCACGACCGGTCGCTGCAGGACTGCCGGGGTACAGCCGATCCCTCCCAGATTTCCAGCCTTCCCTTCCCTGGTTCCACCCAACGCTCCCCGCGCGGGGCTCGACGTGCTGATGCCTCCCCGTGCCCTCCTCGCCCCGCGGCTGAGCGCGCGCAGCCAACAGGAGGACGCGGAGTGGGCGTGGCGAGGTGAGGATTGGTCAGGGCGGGGCGAAGGGGGCGGTCGGTGGGGTTTGGGTTGGAGCGGGCGGGGCCCGGAGCGCCGCGGAGCTTCCCTTGGCCGGCGGCCCCCGGGCAGTGGCCCCTGGTGCGCGGTCCTGGGGAGGGCACAGCCCCAGTCAGTGGCCTCCTGCGAGTGGCCACTGGTGAGTGACCCTCGGGAAGCGACTCGCGGTTGTTATAGTCAAAAATGACAAACGATAATTTTAAAAATTATAAAAGAAATTTATTGAGGGCAGGTAAGCAAAACAGCGCGCTGGGTGACCAGAGGAAACCCTTTTCCTTGCAGGTCTCCAACGTTAAACCCATTTTTGAACATATCCACCATCCCTCTGTATTTGGTATAGCTCATTGATATTTTCTTTTATTTGGGTTTAATACCTTGAAACTGCACAACTCATCTCTGCCTAGGGGCACATTTCCTATACATGCTTCATATCCTCTCACTTACTGCATAGTAAGTCCTACATTTCTTTGGTTCCATTTACATTGTTCAGGATTATTTTCTTTATTTAGGCTGAAAGTGACATTTAGTCCTATTCCTTCATAGAATGGTGGCTCATTGTCATAACATAACCAACAGGAATTAGTTATATTAGGTGTAGACTGATTGAGTGCGATATAGGATGCCTCTACCAGTCTTATAAGTTCCTTTCCTCCAGGTGAGAGTCCTGCTTTCTCATAAGCTTTAGTAGTAGGTAAAAGAGGTAGTGAAAATTTTCCTTTTCCTTCACTGTCCCAGTTTGTCTTTTCACTATTTATTATTCTGTTAGGTCCTATTGCCTGAAATGGTGGAGATATTGGTTGTTTCATTATTTTTATTTCCCCTCCTATATCTGTTCCAGGTAAGTATAACCGCACTTCCCATATTCTTCCTGTTGCCCATCCTGGATCCTCAGGATTTTTAATTTGCAATTGTAGGTGTGTACAGTTTGATGCCGGTGATTTGGGTGATAGGAGACTAATGCCAGAGGGAGGATGTATACATCCTAGTGGAACCCATTGGACCATAATATAATTGTCATATGTTTCAGTTTTCCAGGCAGTAGCTATAGTTTCACAGCCCCAGTAGCTGCAATAATTATATCCCGGATAATTGCAATATGTCTTTCCTGGATTGTATTTGGGACACCAATAAGAGGGTAAGTAATTAACTGTCCTTGAGTCAAGAGGTCTTCCATAAACTATGTTTGGTTTGCAGACATACGATATGTGTTTTATTAAGTCACAGTTTGTGACATTGAAAATAGGAGTCCCTGCACTTATTGCCTCTCTAATGATTCGTCTGTCATCCAATCTGGTCACAGTCCATTTATAGGTTTGATGTGGGATTTCTTTCCCATGTGTCATAAGCATTAAGCTTATAATTAACAATAAAATTTTGTCCATTTTTGCAACTAGCATTACAATTCTTTTCCTGGTTTCAGAGGTAAAGATCATTTGGCAAAGTTTTTATCTCCACTATTGTACCCCTCTGCCTTCCTTCATCTACTCCTTTGCAGGAAGCAACGAGGTATTAGTTCTTCTCGGCAGCAGTGGTATTCTTCAGGAGTCTTACCTAGATAGCTATTATAGTTTCTCGTTTAGATTTAAGAAAGTGCAATATCTTTGTCAGTGACCCTATTTCCAAATGTTAAATTTTTCAAATAGTTCATTTAACTCTAAGTATACCTCTCTACTTGGTTGACCCAACTTCCAGGACAGTCTAGAGCAGCATTCTCTTAGCACTTCTTCCCAGTTTGTCTCATATATTTCCCAATTCACCGGCACTAATAACTCCCACCCACAGAATATTTTACAAATTTCTGTTTGGTCTAATAGTCTCTGTGGACGCTCAGATGCATTGACTCTACATTTCATACAATGAGATTGTCTATTAATTGAGGAACAATACCACCTTCTATTACATATCACACATTTGCAAACTACCCAGCTAAAATGTCCAGTGTCCGGGTGTTTAATGCACGGTATTCCAAAGGGGTTGGAAAATTCAGGTATTTCAGTTTCCAGTTCGCAGCAAAAGGGAAATGTGATCGAGGTTCCTACCAATTTGTACACTCCGGATCCTCCAGTCTGGTCAGGTATTCTTTCTTGTCTGTAGGATACGTAGTGTAGTTTTTGTAATATCTGCTCAGGAGGTATCTGAAAAAGTTGATACGGGCTAGATCTTACTTCTTCTCCTGGGGGATTCATTCACAGACTTTGACCTTCCTTAATTTCAGTCGGAGGTCTCCAGGTGAGGAAGCCACCGTCCACTCAGGAGCACTTACTGGTCCCTTGACCCGGGATGCATGGGTTCATCCTTTCTCAGCTGTCCGGACTGCAGTATCTGTAGTAAGAAGAACAACAAATGGCCCTTCCCACCCAACGAGGGGTTAATGAGAATTCTTTCCAATTTTTAATTAGTACCCAATCTCCAGGTTGGAACCTATGTATTGACATGTTTAATGGAGGCCTCTGAGCCACCAGTCCTCTCTTTTTCAGCTCCGGTCTCCTTTTCATTAATTCAATAATATATTCCCTTAGAAAAAAGTCTTCCACCTTAGGATTTTCTATTGGAATTCCAAAATCATATGGCATTCCATATATCATTTCAAAAGGAGAAATTTCTGTGTCAGTTCGGATTGGGTTCGGATATACAAGAGGGCCAAGGGTAAACATTTTACCCAATTCATTTTAGTTTCCATCATTAATTTCGTCAAATGTTTCTTTATTTCTCCATTCATTCTCTCTACTTTGCCAGAGCTTTGTGGATGCCAGGGAGTATGATACTCCCATTTGGTTCCGAAAAGTTCGGTTACTCCTTTAATTATTTTAGAAGTGAAATGTGGTCCTCGGTCCGAATCCACCACCACTACAGCTCCATATCTCGGGATAATTTCTTCTAATAAAATTTTAATTACAGTTTTAGCCGTACATCGTGCCACAGGAAAAGCTTCTACGAAATGGGTGAGATGGTCTACCAAAACCAGTAAATAGCGATACCTCCCCACTTTAGGTAATTCAGTAAAATCGGCCTGTACTTTCTCAAAGGGCCTTTTAGCTACTTCTCGCCCCCCTTGTATTCTCTCCCTTAATTGTCTTTTATTCACTTTCTGACATGTTAAACATCCCTCCAGAATTTTCTTGGCTATCCCGTATACTCCTACACAGACATATTTATTTTCAAATTGATCCACTAGAGCTTGAGTTCCCCAATGTGTTTGTTCGTGCAATCTGGTCATAATCTTTTGGACCAAGCCTTTTGGAAGTATTTCCCGTCCATCTGATAATCTCCACTTGTTATCCTCCTCTTTTGCTCCTACTTGTCGCAATGTTTCTTTTTCCTGATTACTGAAACTCTTTAAAGACCTGGACTTTCACTTTCTGAGGCTGTCATTATTAGTAAAGCTGCTCACTTTGCTTCCTCATCTGCTATATTATTCCCTCTAGTTTTAGGCTGTAATCCTTTTTGATGTCCCTTCACATGTACTACAGCCACCCTCTTTGGTTTTCTTAGAGTTTCTTTTATTAATGTCTCATGGATCAAACCTTTTCCATGTGTATTAATTAATCCTGTTTCCTCCCAAATTTTCCCAAAAGTATGCACTACTCCAAAGACGTATTTAGAATCTGTAAATATTGTTCCCACCTTTCCTTTTAATTGTTCTAAGGCTCTTATCAAAGCATAAAACGCGCAAGCCTGTGCTGACCATGTTTTATCAAGGGGTCCAGATTCCCTTGTCTGAAATGTAATACCATCTACTATGGCATATCCTGATCTTCGACATCCATTAACTACTCTTGATGAGCCATCCATGTATAATTTTTCTCCTTCTTCTAATTCTTCTTCTTCCAAATCTTCCCTGATCTTGGTCTGAAGGTTTATCATGTGTAGACAATTATGTATTAGATTCCCTTCAGGTTCTCCATATAGGAATTGGGCTGGGTTTTGTACATTTGTTATTTCTAATTTTAATCTAGGTGACTGTAGTAAAATGCCTTCATATTTTAATAGTCGACTATCTGTCAACCATTTATCTGCTCTCTGTTGTAATACTCCTCTGATATCATGAGGGGTATAAACCTCTAATTCTCCTCCAAAAGTCACTTTCTCAGCTTCTTCTACAAGCAAGGCAGTAGCAACAATAGCTTGTAAACAGGTAGGCCATCCTCTGCTTACAGGATCTAGTAACTTAGAGTAGTATCCTACCGGTTTCTTTTGTCCAACCCATACCTGAGTTAGGACTCCATATGCCGTTCCATTTTCAGTGTTCACAAATAAATAAAACGGTTTACGTATGTCTGGTAGACTTAGCACAGGGGCATTAACTAGATCTTCCTTTAGATTATCTAGTCTTTTTCCATCTTCATTATTCCATTTGATTAAGCCTTCCTTTGTTAGTTTTACATATAAGAATTTTACTTTACTACTATAATTTTCAATCCACTGCCGGCAGTATCCCAATAGTCCCAAAAGCTGTCTTATCTGTCTTTTATTTTTTGGTGCTCATAGGGACAGAATTCCATTCACTCTATCAGGATCCAACCTTTTGCATCCTCTACTTAACCAATGCCCTAAATATTTGACTTCTTCCTCTGTAAATTTTAATTTAGACTTTGACACCTTTAGTCCTTTTAGACTTAAAAAATTCAATAGTCTGATGCTCTTATTCCTAACTGTCTCCGAATTGTCGCTGGCAACTAATAAATCGTCCACATACTGAATTAAAACAGTGCCTGGATGAGGTTCAAAAGATTCTAACAGCTATTCCAATGCTTGCCCAAATAAATTAGGGGATTCTACGAACCCTGGGGTAAGACCGTCCACCTTAATTGCTGCTTTCTATGAGTTTCTGGATCTTCCCACTCAAATGCAAAATGATCCCTACTTCCAGATAGCTATGGCAGATTTTGAGGGACTGATCACAAATCATTATCCATCAAACAAGTTGTTGCCTTTGTTACAACATCAGATTATTGAACAGCTTGTGTTGCGCTCAGATAATCCTGTGGAAGGGATTACTGTTTTTACAGCTGCTGGAAGGCAATCTCGATGAATAACAGTGCCCTGGCAGGAGAGAACAGACTGGAAACAAAACTTACTTCCAGGTGTTACAGGTGGCACACTGCAAACCCTTACGGTATCGAGTGTAGTGTAGACCTGTTCAGCCTGCCACAAAAATGAACTAGGCATTAGCCTGAAAGTCAATCCTCATGCTTTACAAGCGTTGCAACTTTAGCAGATGGATGTCACTCATGTTAATGAATTTGGAAGGTTGAAGTATGTGCATGTGTGCATTGACACTTTTTCTCATACTATATGGGCCTCTGCTCATGCTGGAGAAGGTGCCAGATATGTCATCCGTCGTATGCATGCATGTATAGCGGCCCTGGGAGTTCCCACAGATATTGAGACCGATAATGGATCCGGTTATACCTCACAACATTTTCACAGATTCTGTGTCAGTTGGAGTATTTCTCATGTTATCGAAATGACTCATTCTCCTACAGAACACATTATCATCGAGTGAGCTCATGGAGTCCTGAAATCACTTTTGCAAAAACAGAAAGGGGGAGAAGAGCTGGATAGCCCACATAACTGACTTGCAAAAGTGTTATATGTTTTGAATTTTTTACGGTTGACCAGACCTTCCCATTGTAATTCATAATACTTCTATGCAGTCAGGTTTAGTAAATCCACAGCTCACTGTTACCTGTGGATTTACAAGGATCCACAAACCGGGGTCTGGAAGGGGCCTGCAGTGGTAAAACTAACTGGTAGAGGGTATGCTTGTGTCCTCACAGATACAGAAGTTCGGTGGCTGCCTACACGTTGGATAAGACCTTGGAAAGGGAGTAATTCTGCAGAACAAGGTTGATACTGTGGTAGATAAGCTATTCAGAATTACAGAGTTTTTTCAGTATTATTATAAGGTAGTTTTATAGTGTAGTATCATATAATCATAGAAGTTTAGAATTTAAAAGAGTGTTTTGTGTGAACTTGATATATAATCCATTAAATTTTAGTCTGGGATAAATTTTAGCATTATAAGATAGGAATAAACGATAAGTGTGTGAAGGGATTATTTTTAATGGTGATGGATATATGTACTTGTGTGTTATAATATGTTAGTGGTAAGTTAAGAATGTATTAGTGTAATATAAATTGCTCAAAAACAAAAATGGGGATTTGTGGGAGAAACATGATGAATGTGTGAGCAATTTATATTGTGTGTGGTACTTTTATAGACTTTTATAAACTTTTACATAGTTTTATAGGTACTATAAGTTATAGGTCCCAAGATGGCTGCGGGTGTCTTTTCGAGAACAAAGAGAAATTGGTGCCAAGAAGAAGGTGGAGTCCAATAAAGTAAACAATTGCCTTGTTACCTGTTAATAACCAATTATAAAGGTATTTGTAATGCATGTTTACAACTGGACAGTGACCTGTAACCAATTGTGTGCTTCTTGTCACGAGACCTTGTATACAGATGCTATAAAACCCCTGAGCTATCCTAATAAATCGGACATATTTTAGATCTCATAGATCGTGTATGTATGTTTCCGGAGCCTCCCCGCCTACACAGAGAGGTGGTGGATTCACCGTCCCTAGAGGTTTTTAAAAAGAGATTGGATGTGGCCCTTAGTGCCATGATATAGTAATTGGAGTTGGATCAAGGGTTGGACTTGATGATCTTGGAGGTCTTTTCCAACCCAATCTATTCTATGATTCTATGAAAAAAAAAAAAAAAGTGGCTATTTAGTTTTAGTTGTTATAGTTAATTATAGCACCTATTTTTTTCCTCAGGAAAAAAACCCATCAGCACTGATTTGTCTTCAGAAAAGAACAAAAGGCAGATATAGATGTACAAATATACCTGTGAGAAAAAAGCTTGTATTGCTTATTGAAAAACTTAAAAAATTGCACTGATTTTTATGTAGACACTAAGGTGGGATGTTTGGCAATATTTTTTAGTAATCACTGAGTGTCAACAACTCTGCATCATATGCATTGCCATCCGATGAAACTGTGAAATTATTCTTAGCATTTTCAAGCATAGAGTTGTGAATAATCTAAGGTTTCCTTCAGGGTATCTCTTTCATACTGGATCTTTGAGGATCTTCTATATGTGGACTTCTAGAGAATACAATAAACTGCAAGCAAAAGTGTCATTTGGGTACCAGTGACAACATAACTGTTTCGAGAAGAAATAGTTTTGATTTTTCTTAATTATTTTTCACCAAGGGCAGACAAGGGAGCTGGTTCTGCAGGTAATTAAGTGCTTACATATATATATATATATTTATATACTGCAGTTCTGTAAAGGCTAAGTACCAGTATCTTCCCGGTGAAGAAAAAAATGTAGTTCTCTGGAATAGTGACAGTGCTGTATCTTCTGTAGAGAGTCCACGTCTAAGGCAGTATAAAAATGGTATGAATTTTTGTGCCTAATTGCACTGCAACAGCAAAGTACAGAGTAAATGAGAAAAAGGAAAAATAATATCCTAAATCTCCAAAGGGAAAGAAGATATGTTGAATGAAGTATGAAGTGAAATTAGAAATGCAAATAGTTGGCCAGAATATCACATTATATATATGTAAAGCTAATGTAGCCAAGAAAACATATAATAGTGTTGTTTTGACAACAAACCATAACCATTTTGCTCCAGATTCCCGTGTTTCAGTGCCAATTTTTCTCATTTTTTTTTCGTTATCTTTCTAAAAGCTTAACAAAATGAATGCCATGGTTGCTCTGTTACTATTACTGAATAACTTGATAGCAGTGGCATGAAGGTCAACAAGAAAAATATATTCTGTTGTGGGTTTTTTGTTTGTAGTTTTTTCATTTGGGTTTTTTGGGGGGGTGTTGGGTTTGGGTATTTTGTTTGGTTGGTTGGTTTTGGTTTAGTTTGATTTTTTTCCCCACAGTTTGATTTTTTCCCCCAACAAGATGTTGTTAAATCACAACATCTAACAACTAAACAAAATAGAAATTTATAAAATTGGATCAAGTGTTTAAATATATATTTTGTTTCACTTCTGAATAGAGATGTATGTAGACACATCCATAAGTGTTTTCTTCAGCTAAGGCCCAACAGAGTGTAATTAATTTGTGTAGGTAATAGACTTTCTAATGCTGTCTTTAATTTGTGGGACTAGATATTCACATGACTCACTGTTAAGACAAGATTCAAGTGCGAAACAGCTTTCTCTTTCCTCCATTTCTTGTATTCCATGGGAAGGAAACATATATAAAGATCAGAGGGCAGGTAAAGCACACGTCAGCCCAGGAGATTATCTATCTTGTGGCTGTATGGAGTGAGATTGTTCAGGTGTACATCTACAACAATATAGGACGAATTTACTAACTCAGAAATACTTGCATTGTTACTTTTGTGGAAATGTGAAGGAAAATGTGACTTCAGGAAAGCCCAATGAAATACATGGTTGAATACTGAGTGGTTCTGGTGGTATAATTGTTCAGTCTAAAAGCTTTTTGTGAATTTCAGCATGAGCATAAAAAAAATATCTGTTTTATGATTAAAGATTGAGACAACAAAGCCAAAATTACTCTAGTGCTATTTACTAATCCTCTTTCAGTAAGCCTCTTCCATCCTTCTGCAGATATTTTTGTGCGTCTCTTTTCAGAGCCCTTACATCACTATAAATGGAAATGAAATGGAGTTATATGAAGCTTCATTAAATTAATTTTCTGTGATGAGACCATTTACACAATTTATTATTTGTCTTTTGTTATTTCACATGCCTTCTCAGCTTTGCTACAGTTGAAGTAAATTAATGCAGTACATGACACTGAAGTTGGTCTTTACAGGGTATATTGTGCATGCAAGAGACGAGCATGCCAGTTTGGAGGGTGCTGGGAGACTGAGATGGGAACAGCCCAAAGCTCACATTTTCTCTAGGATCCTTCTCTCAGGCACAATTGTATCAGTCAGATCACTACCAGTATATTGACGTATCTAGCAAGCCAGCTAATAAATCTTTAAATATCTTCCTTTGTCATTAGATGTGAGCTTTGTACACCAGATAGCATGCACATCCTTTCCAGTAGGAAGAAGCAGGCTGCAAGAGACAGGAGTCAGTATAAAATCAAGGAATTTACATCTCAGTTTGCACACTGGTTTTCTTATGATTTTTACATACCATTTTATTTTGACCTCTTATCTCCTTTCACAGTTCTCTCTGTGCATCACAGTCAGAGCAGGAAACACATCAGGGCTTTGTCTGAGGAAGGCACGTGCTTTGTTATGGTAGCTCTCTTTATAGTCTTTGATATCTAGTGTTGACAAGGCTGTAAATTATTTCAGAATTAAATGAGGTTTCACTTGGCTTAATCTGTTGGTTCTGACATTCAGCTTTTTATCTTAGTAACTTGTACTTGACTTTTTCAGAAGGGCAAGCAAATGTTCTCCCTTTGTTCTCTGCTGGAGTAGAGCACTGTGTCTCTGCCTTTTATGGACACGGTTTACTGTTTACTGGAAACTTCCCAAGATGAGGAAACTTTGAACTCACTCTCAATATTCTGTCACTGGAGAAAAAGGAAGCAATGATGGCCTATGATTTGTCATATGACAAGAAATAACCTTTGAATAATTGGTTTCATTAGATAGAGGCTTGTTGTTACGGTAATATCACAGAATCATAGAATCATAGAATCAAAGAATCATAGAATCATAGAATCATAGAATAGATTGGTTTGGAAAAGACCTCCGAGATCATCAAGTCCAACCCCTGATCCAACTCCAATTACTATATCATGGCACTAAGGGCCACATCCAATCTCTTTTTAAAAACCTCCAGGGATGGTGAATCCACCACCTCTCTGGGTAGGCCGTTCCAATGCCTGATTACCCTCTCTGTAAAGAATTTCTTCCTAACATCTAACCTAAACCTCCCCTGGCAGGGCTTGAGCCCATGTCCCCTTGTCCTATTGTTGGTTGCCTGGGAGAAGAGACCAACCCCCACCTGGTTATAACTTCCCTTCAGGTAGTTGAAGATAGTGATGAGGTCACCTCTAAACCTTCCCTTCTCCAGACTAAACAACCCCAGCTCACTCAGCCTCTCCTCATAGGACTTGTGCTCAAGTCCCTTCACCAGCCTCGTTGCTCTTCTCTGGACCCACTCCAGCACTTCAATATCCTTCCTGAACTGAGGGGCCCAGAATATCATCCTAGTTGATGCAGAAAACTGAACAGGGTCATAGAACAGCAATTACAAGACATGTCAGAGTGAAAGAACTGGGTAAGAAATAGTCTTTCAGGAAGTGGTTATTGGCAGGTTTCCCAGGAAGCTTCTAACCCAGCAATGCTGGATTCACCAAATTCCTTGATGCAGTCCACATAGCACAGCAATAATTGCCTGCTTACTGAATGAGGATCCTGGGATCAAGACCATTCACTGCATCCTGAATGCACCACATTGAGCCAGGAGATTCTTTTCTCTACCTGTCCTATTCAGGGGCAAGCTGACTTTATCCTACAGGTCCTTAGGGCTCCAATTATGATACTGAAACCTTTCAAAATGTTGAGAGTTTGTGGATGAGGTGATCATACTGTATATATGCAGTGTTTAATGTATGCAAAAAGATGATTGCAGAAGGGAAGATTTTGAGATTGGTGTTTTTAAAAAGCTCAACAGAACACAGTAAAACGCAAAAATGATTTCTAAAGAGATGGAAGATGAGGGCTATTAAGCATGGAAAAAATACTTTGCCATGCTAAGATGAACTTTGTGAAATTAAATATTTTTTTTTACCTCATTTAATGAGCAAAGAGAAAGCTTAATTAAAACAAACAGCAAGATTTAATTCTTGAGAGTAAAATTTAACTGAAGGTTAAATAATATCAATGCACTGCTTGGGTATTTATGAAGGCAAAAATCTCTTTATCCTCCTATCCATTATTTACTCCATGAACTTTCTTACGTTTTATTTCCAGTTGCAAGTCATACACAATTTGGGAGTTGTTACATATTGCAGGTTGAAGGATCACTAGCTGTTTTGGTGAAGTGCTGCACATTAGGCACTCCAGTTTCTGTGCTGATACTGTGCATAACCTTTCCTTCACATGAAACAAGAAAGAATAGTTCAGTAATTGGAGTTCTGGACAAGACTGGAGAACACTGTCGCTGACCTCTTGTGGGAATTGGATGAATCTAGGAGACTTCTGATTAGCTATATAACAGAACTGTAATATTTGAACATAGTTTTTTTTTTCCACTCTGATAGATGATCTTGCCTTTGAACCTTGCCTTGGTGTAATCTTTATAATCTGTTCATCCTTGAAGCACTGCTGTGAAATAACAAAGTACTGTTTATCCTTTTTAGAGGCAAAGGTAGACTTGAGGGTATTCAGAAAGGTTAATTTTGACTGGGGAAGTTTAAGTTTAGCAGTCTCTGGAGACCTGCAATTTTTGGAAAGAGAGAGGCTTCTGCAGTGGTAATTTCACAGGAAAAGACTTGCTTAGCTACTCTCATTCCCCTTCTGGAAGAACCCCTCTTTCATTATCCAGTGACTGTAATTATTTTGTGTTTCTGTACAGTGAGGGTAAGAGGACTTTTACATTTCATAGCACTGTGTTGGGAAAAAAACTATCAAGGTTGCATGGTGCTCAAATATTTTGTTTCAAAAGTCTTAGATGTTTAACAGAGCCACAGGGCCTCTAAAGTATTTGTGTGATGAATTCACATGAGAGTGTCTCACTGTACAGCCTTGCAGACCAGGGGTGTGGAAAATCAAAGTGTCTAAGCTGAAATTTGTTGAGTGGTCTTGATTCAGCCCTTTAATGAACTGTTTTATCTGCTGCCACAAGTGGCCATAATACAAGCAGACCTAAGTATTGGTTGGAGATCTTGTAGTTACTTTTGCAAAGGTAGAAGTGAACTAGCATTTCACCAGTTGTGATGATATTTCAGAAAGCTCAGTGCATTAGTGTTAATGCTGAAATACCTAAAAGTGTGCAGCTGCATCCCACCTTCACAATCTCGTTTATAGGTAGCCAAAATTAAGAAGCAGCAGCCATTCTCTATTAGAACAGGCACAAGAAACATTCTCAGCTTTTGTGGAGGACCAAATGCTACCTACAATATTTGTCTGACCTTCAATGAAGGAGAAAATGTTTCTACAGTTTAAAACCAGGCTTAGCTCAACTTAAGGACATCCTTTTTAGGCTATCAGGTCTGAGGCTCAAGATCACTAGCACTACCATCGGAGCCATTCATACCTTGTCTTTGATCCCATTCAAAAGATATAAAAAAATACAATTATTTGCACTAACAGAGTTGGTACAACAATTTTGATGCTCTTATCTGATTGTTTCCTCATTTTCTTAAAAAGTGCTGTAATAAACCTGTTAGGAATAGCAGGTGAGGAAATGAGGTAAGAGAACTGCTGTGGTGCCATTCCCCTTTTTCAAGCCTTCATCATGAGACAGGATGCTTAAAATGAAATTATTATCTACCTGAGTCCAAAACTGACTAAAGCTATTGGTTCCTGTGCAACTGCTGTTTCATGTTAGCAGTGCTTAAGTATGTATAGTTATAGATATATGTATATGTATTACTGTCTTTATTGTCACACTTTTAAAGAAGTCTCTTGCCCAATTTTGGCCTGAACTCACTGCTACTTTCACAAACAGGAGCTAGGCATAATGAAGGTGTCAGTGGGGGGAGAAGCCTTCACAGTATGCCATCTGAATGCAACCTGTGTTGGCAGGGAAAAGATTTTAATAGTGTGTCATGAGCCGTTCTGTGCCAGGTGGCCTGAGAGAAAACCAACAGGTTTATGCATGTTAACTTACTAACATCACAAAGACCTACTTAAAGAGTTTGCATTCTCTTTGTAAAATCAAATGTAATGGAATTCAGTTTCATATTATAATTTCAAAATGAAAAGTCAAGGCCTTTGGTTTAAAAATGCCAAAATTAAATGTTTCAGCATTAATACACAGCAGCTGTATGGTCTTTGTATGGTCTTGAAATCACTCAAAAATTCTTCTGTGTGCAAATAAAAATGCATTTTCTCTGAAATTGCTTAGAAAAAGTTCTCAAGTTTTAGTACTTAAAGTTCTTTCAAAGTGTGGATTACCCTCGGCTCCCACAGTAGCCAGACAGGACTCAGCCCCAAACTGGAGGGCTCTATTTAGTGACGTGTGGTAATAATATATGGGCTAAGATATCTGTGTTGCTGAGATTTCCACAATCTCCTTAACTCTCTTTTGTTGCTAAGAAAAATTACATATTATCTAGAACTCACATTGAAGACAGTTGGGATTACAGGTCTAATTATAATCTCCACAAATTAAGGTACTTATGTATATAGCTACAATATCTGAGTGGCTGTAACTAGACATCTCAGAAACAAACAATCCTACCTGCTCATAATTTGCTGGGAAAAAAAAAAGAACAAAATGTTTCTGTGATTTTCTGTTACATAAATCTTTAGTAAATTGACAAATTCAGAAAGGTATTAATGGTCTGATGAAAAAAACAGACACATTTTAGGGAAGCAGCAAAAGCTGGACTTTTGAAACAATAAGACAGAAACAGAGATTGCATCTGGTTAAACTAATGTCTGTGAGGGGGAATGACATGGGAATGACTGGAATCATGCCAATACTGCTTAGGTAGGGTGCACACTGCACAAGGATGGAGTCATTGGAATGGTAATTGATGATGATAACTCATGATTTGAAGTGCAATAGCAACAAGTACACAAGTATATGCAGAATTCCAGGTTCTGAATTGTGACCTTGCTTTTGTGAAGTCAGAAAAAAAGTCTCTGTCATAACAAAAAAGGTTATTTTCTGTCAGGCAAGTGCTGATAGAAAGATGCAGTGGGTTAGGTAAAGTTAAATTCCACTAATTTACATTTTTATAGCAACAACCAGAGTCCCTCTGCTCTTAGAATTTTAGGCTTTCTAGTGAGCCAGATCCTAGAGTGTAGCAGAACCTCCCTCTCCAGGGAGTGGAGAAGAATCCTAAATATAGCTCAGTCTGGAAAGTAGTTGGATGTCACTGGGGTAGGGAATGTTTTCTGAGGTTTCCATGTATAAATAAAAGATGAATGCAATTAGTGCTCACCATAGGATATTTCCTTCTATGTGACCCAAATTTATTTTTTCTTTGGCTTTCAGCAGGAGATGTGTCATCAAATGCCTTTTGAATATCAAACGGTTTGAATGAGCTGCCATAATCAACTTCATATCCTTTTACAACCATCTTTGTAGAGGAAAATTTTCCCTTGGAAATCCATATTGGCTATTCTCTTTCAGGTTATTACTTCAAATATGCTCTGCAACTCTCTTCTAATTAGTGATTTCTAGCTTTTTTGTAAGCTACATATAAGCAGTGCTATTTTGGTTCCTCCAGGTCAGGACTGCGTATACATTATAAACACTGTGGCCTCATCTTTGTGCTTTTGGACTTTCCACACTTTATCTGTGCCAGTGATGTTTTCATGATGACTGCCACAGCCTCTGAATTCATCCTGGTTTGAATCTTTGACCACCAGGATAATTTAGAGGCTGAGACTTCCATGAAATTCTTGATAGTTATATCTGCTCGATACCTCCAGTGATTACACTTAATTTTCTTTGAAACTAGAATAACATCAGCAGAGTTTTCAACATTATTAAACTACTTATGTAAATTACTCTTTTTACTCTTGTTGGTCACGAAATCTCTTGCATCAGTCTTTTCTTGGAATTGCTTAGAGTCCACATACAAGCCCAATGTCTTCTCTAAGAGGTAACAGTTTGAATGAACACTGAAGGATAATGAGGGTAATTTGGGAGGAATGTGTGTTTCTTTTGACTGTGCCACTCTGTAGTTTTAATAAAATTGTTCACCATCACCCTTCCAGAAGTTCCAAACTGCCCTCTAATGGTATTGTGCATGAAGTAAAGGACAGTTGTTGGTACCAGAAGGGACACTGATTTCACTGAAAAGAGCCAGTCTTTCCATTCAATTGCAAAGCTATCAACTTTCTTTGGAATTTGTCTCTTCTGGATCCTAATTCCCTACTTGAAACAATAATCACCTGTTCCTGCTATTGCCCCCTCTGAAATCTTAAGTTATTATGAGGAAGAAATATAGAGACAAGGGGGCAAGGAAACTTCATATTAGGGAATAACATTTTTTCTGTGGCTTTGTATTACCAAATAGCACAATATACAATGTGTCTGATGGAGCCAATGGCGGTCAGCTCCACAGCAGACTCACCACTGCCCAAGGCCAAGCCCATCATTGATGGTGGTAGCACCTCCAAGATAACAGATTTAAGAAAGGGGAAAAAACCTGAGCAGTTGTAAACAAAGGGAGGAGTGAAAATACAGAAGAGGAACAGCCCTGCAGGCACCCAGGTCAGTGCAGAAGGAGGGGGAGGTGCTCCATGCTCTGGAGTAGAGATTCTTCTGCAGCCTGTGATGCAGACCATGGTGAGGCATCTGAGCCTCTGAAGTCCACAGAGCTCCAAGGGGTAGCAGAGACCCACATGCAGCCCCTGGAGGATCCCACACTGGAGCAGGTGTATGCCCAAAGGAGGCTGTGACCCCATGGGAAGCCCATGCTGGAGCAGGGTCCTGGCAGGACGTGTGGATGCATGAATGTGTTGCAGTTGCAATCACAATATGATGTATATGGTACTCTCTAAATAGTACAATATCATAGCCCTTGTTTTTGAGGAGCTTCTGGGATAGTTAAAGCTCAGGTAAAAAGGCAGGAGGCACAAAGTCATGATAGGGTGGCTCTGAATTGTTTGATAAGCACTGGCCAAAAAGAAGTCAAAGCTCAGCCATGCTGTTTTAGACACTGCAGTTAAGAGAGAGTTTTGAAGGTACATGATAGGATTATTTTTCATAAATTGGAAAATAAATACACAGGTTCACTGCTAGTTGAGAGAGAACAGGTAGCAGACAAGGTTACACAGATTCTATCCTGTTTTATACTATATAACAAACTAATGTGTGCATGTCAAAGTATTCTTTAGCCCAGTAATATATAGAAAGAGTAGTTGGGTGAGGCTGAACCTGTGTGTGGATTTTGGAATGCAATTATTCAATTTTTCAGAGGGAAAACATAGTTTTACAGTATTCTCTGTCAAAGAAACAATCTCCATAGAAGCATTATTTAGTAAGGCTTTGCAGTGCAATAGCAATCTGTCACACTGCTTCAGATTTCCAGTAAATGTTGTGCCACAGCAGTGGAACAGTTCAGCGTTCATGTCGTACATAGTGTTGTCCGATTAATAATCTCAGTAGTTATGATCTTCAAAAATCCCTCAGGTTGACTGAAAACCAAGCTGAACATAATTCCTTCTGTAGTGCTGAATAATAAGAGTGGGGGAAATAAATGGGGGAAATAAAAAGACTTTATGTAAGGTAAAATCATCACCAAGTTCAGAGAGAGCATTTGTCACAATGGAAAAATTTCTAAGTGCTGAAGCTTTCAATATGTTTCACTCATTTACAATCTCTTATGTGCTGCTGAGTAAATAATGAATTTGTATTTGATTTTGCATTTGATTAACATGGATCACATTGTATATCTCATTCATCAAAAAAATGTTTCCGAGTATCCACCATGTCTTAATGATTTTAAGAAAAGGCAAGAGAGTTGTAGGTTTACACTATTGAACCCAGATCAAAGTATATAGACAGAATAGAATAGAAACTATATCAGGACATGCTTTGTGCTTATTGTGGAAAAAGAAGATAAATTAGTTTTTCAGACTATGACTTGCTGAGACAAACTAGTGCATGTTACAGAAATATACACTGAACAAGTATAAAACATGCAGATTGTAAAGCTTTTTTTTGAGGTAAAATAAATGGACCTTCAAGGTTCCTTTCCACAGTTCCAGTTCTAGCTGGAAGCACTTGTAGCAGACCATGAATTTTAATTTTCTGAAAGAGTAGCAAAATAATTGTATCTTGATTTTCCAAAAGTAAAACCTGATGTTATATTGAGAGAGTTCAGTGAGATTTTAGCTCAACTTTGCAGCATCAAGTGTTAAAAATTCCACAATCAGCTGTGGTTATCTTCATGGCACGTTGCTAATTTCATAGGATTTATCTAATTTATCTGTATCCTCTTGAGTTATGGTCCTGTCCTAGCAATGCTTGCAATTTTATTTTGTCTCTCTGTCTTGCAAATCTATTTGTCTCTACGTTGACAGATTTTGAAAAAAGGTTTGTTTGGAGTGAAAGGCAAGTTTTGGAGGTTTTCAACAAATCCTTTGTGAGATACTGTCAAACACACTTCACACTCTCATGACTGAACCTGGAATTTCATGCAAAGGATTCTCATTTTTTTTTAAAATTATTATTTTTATTAGTGTAAAGCATTAAATACTTGTAAGCTTCTGGCTTTTTAAAAAAGCTGCTGATTCAAATCTAATTTCTGGTACCTGTTCTAGGTTCAGATTTCCCATCGACTCTAATGCAGAGATTGATTTTGCACTTGACTCTGCTTAAAATAGCTGTGTACAGTGCAGGTGAGTATTACTTTCAGCATTTTTAGAGATATTCGTAATTATTTTATATTTATGGTAGTCCTTAGAAAATAAACCACAAGGTTGACTAAAACCTACTTTCAAAGACCTTTCCCAAACCTACTTTTTTTCTCATGTCTTTATGGAATCCGCTTGTGGATTCTCTGCGTCTGGAAGGCCTTCAAAGCCAGGCTGGATGGGGCTTTTAGCATCCTGGTCTAACAGAAAGTGTCCCTGCCAATGGCAGGGGTGTTGGAATCATTAAAGTCCCTTCCAACCCAAAGCATTCTATGATTCTATGAAATAATTAAACCCAGCTGTACCAAGAACTGCTGGGAAGGGACATGGTTAGGACAGTTGATCTTGACTGATCCAAGGGATATTCCATACCAGATGGCAGCGTGCTCAACATACAAAGCTAGGAGAAGGAGGAGGAGAGAAGGAAAGCGGAGACATTTGGAATGATCGTGTTTGTCTTCCTGAGTCGCTGTTACATGTGATGAGGCCTTTCTCTCCTGGAGATGGCTGAAGACCTTCCTGCCCATGGGAAGTGGGGAATGAACTCCTTTTTTTGCTTTGCTGCAGTGTGTGGCGTTTGCTTTATCTGTGAAACTGTCTTTATCTCAATCCATTAATTTATACACTTTTACTCTTCTGATCCTGTTACTCATCCTAGTGGGGGGAGTGAACAGCATCTGTGTGGTCCTTGACTGCTGACTGGGGTTAAACCATGACATACTGTAATGCCAAAACAACTCAAAATACTTTTAGATGAAAGGTATGTCAATTCTGCTTTTTGGATTTTGAACTGAGTGAATGTAATACTGTCTGTTTTGCAGTGGTGAAATTTGTATCATTGTTTCAGTCATTAAATATGGTATTACAGCTAGTAGGATGTCCATGTTTTTTCAGGACAGAGCCAGTAAGAACTTCAGAGCTGTTTGGTAAGCAGAGATTGAGGCAGACTAAAATATATGGTTCCATGAATTCTTTTATGGTTTTCCATACTTCCTGTAAAAATACATAAAAAATTTCACAACTCTGAGCATCTGTGTTCTTATGTACTTCCAGCATCCCACTGAGACTTTCACTACGTTAGAATCATGAGTTTCAATGATGTAGCTGAAATGGTATTTGAGATGTTTATTTTAAAGTGCAGCAATTTAGTACACTTCTACAAGTTTCTGCAAGTGACTTCCCTAATTTAATTCCTCTCCCACATAAACTCCACAATCTCTTTATAGAATAATTTTTCTGTGAGCTTTTAGGAGAACTACTCCACAACAGCATTAAACTCTACACCTCCTTTTATTTTAATGAATCTTAATAAATCACATTATAATTCCTTCCTGCATCAGGTTTTTTTCCCATCCAATTTATGGCAATTGCAAATGTTATAAGTAAATGAAATTAGGCTGAAATATAGTAATAAAAATTTACTGAAGATTTATGTAAAATGCAAATAGGCAAAACAGCGTGCTGGGCATCCGAGGGGGCCTCTGCTCCACTCACAGGACGCAAGCGCAGTAAGCAAAACCAGTAACTTTTATTCCCTTATCAGTTCCCCTCCCATAGTCATTTGTTATCCTTCTATTGGATCTGAGTTTGCAGGTCTGGTTCTGGTTGGTTTTCCTGCAGACCCATTTCAGTTGCTAGGTGCTTTCTTTTCCATAGTTTTAATTAGTCCTTGAGGCCTAGTGTGTATCTCCAGATGTCCATCTTGGATACTCTGTATCATTCTCGTTTGTGTATCTCCAGATGTCCATCTTGGATGCTCTGTATCATTCTCATTTGTGTATCTCCAGATGTCCATCTTGGATACTCTGTATCATTCTCGTTCTTGACTTTTTGATCCTTGTTCTTCCTTTCATTACTTTATACATGTGCTATGAGAAAATAAGCTTTTTAGAAAAGTAAGATACAAAATACTTATTCAGCAAAGCACAATAATTTGTCTTTCTAGCTTAAGAACTGCAACCTGCTTGACTATCAGCTTACAATATTGACAGATTAATGAACTGTTCTGCAATTTACAGTCTCCCAACCTTACTAGAATATTGATTTTAATGACATATATATATAAGAATATAACATGCAATACAATTAATGAGTAAACTACTACTACTAATTTGATGAGTAAATTTAAACTACTACTACCAATTTATTACAGCAAATTTATATAATTATCTATATTTATGTCTCAAGACTGTATTTGTGTTAGCACTTTGTTGCAGTCAACTGATTTTGTAGTGTTTTAAATATAACTCATCAAGGACTGAGCACCCGTAATTTCCCTTCTTTTTTCTTTTAGTTTTGCCTTCTCATTTGCGCTCTCTGTACACTGAACTTTGGAAAAGTTCATTGCTAACATCCTGAGGTGCAGCAGTGCCTTTTCTTTTTTCTTTTTTTTTTTTTTTTTTCCCAGTAACAAGTTCCAGAATAATTGAGTAGTTGCAGAGAAAGATCTGTGTTGGAGGTGACTGCAAGGAGGATGAATTGTACCTGCTGTGGAAGAAAGAGTTTCTTGAGGAGAAGAGCAGTGACCCTGCCTTTTTTTAATGGACTGTTTGCAGGGACTGTTTGGCTAAAACCTGTAGTTAAGTTGATGCTATTGTTTCAGGACATGTTCAGGCATGTTTCCCTGTGTTGCTGTAAAGTTTTCTCCTTTGGACTGTTTGCTACTCTCTTATTGGACAACTTACTGCAATGTATGTGTCCTACCAAATCATATTGCTTCCAAGTTACCTCATGGTCATGTACACACCTTCCTGTTACATATTCATTCTGACCCCTCCTAGTTTTACATATCCACTCCCTTTTTCCAGAACCCGCCTCAATCTGCCCTATAAACCCCCTACATTTTGAATAAAGGCAGATCTGCCCACGATTTGCTACCCCGTGCTTTGAATCTCAGAAGTCTCTTGTGTTTATTCCCGAACTGTGGCAGGTCTGTGTGCTACGTTCATTATTTTTTCTGAGCAACAGTATGCTCATTCTCATTCTGGAAGGTAACGTGCAGTTTTATGGAAGTGTCATGTGTTAACTGTTATCACGAGGCGGGGGGAAACCTCGCGATAGACCCTTGAAGGCACATCTTGGATAGGAAACGGTCACAGAAGAATGACCCCAAAATGACAGTTTATATACAGGGGGATACAGAAGGTTCTGGTACAGGGGTGGGTTTCTGCTAGGAAACATCGAATCTCTAGGGGTTCTGATAAGAGAGAATAGAGGGATTGGCCAGGGATATATGTCTGGCCATCTAGGGAGAGGGGGAAGGCCAGGAAGGAGTGGTGGTGGGTTTCTGCAGGGTCTGTTTCTCATCACTGGACTGCAGGCTCTTCCTTCGGCTTTAGCTGTCAAAGCACTTCTAGATGGATCTCTTCCTGTGAGGCCCATTCGAGTTCTTGTAGCATCTCTCTACATTCCTTGTAAGCTTCCATCCGTCCACTCCCGACATTTCCTCCTTTCTTGTTTTTCAGGACTGGGAAAGCTTGGGAAAAACTCTTAGTCATGGATTTTTTAGCACAAAAAATCAGACAGGGTAGGAAGACAAGGATGGAGAAAGTGATGATTAGGAACAAGATTATTCCTTTGACAATCTTGTTGACCCAATCAGAGAGGGAAGGAAAGTGAAGCCAACTAAAGAGACCTGAAAAACCCTTGTCTTGGTTTATGGTGATGTCACTAACAAGTCCTTTTAGAGTATCGATGCTTTTGTACACACTCTCAGAGTGGTCTGAAAAGTTCAGACAACACAGCCCTTCAAATTCTTTGCAACCATGGCCGTGGGCAAGAAGTAAAAAGTCAGTGGCTGCTCTGTTTTGGAGAGTAGCTTCTTTGATTTTCAGGGTGTCTGCTAGCAGGTCCTCTATGGCAAGGGAAGTGGCATTGGTTTCTTTGGCCATCCAGTAGGCCATGTGGGTTAGAGTGGAGAGGGCTTTGGCTGCACCAATGTTGGCGAATGGAAAACTGGCCCAGAATCTCTGAGTGTGGGACCAAATTTGAAATTTGGGGTCACAATCTGGTGGGACATGGATGTTTAGATCATCCTCCTCGACTGGATTGCTTGGAGGAGGCTTGCGTGGCGGTGGCTTAGCGTCCTCAGCGATTGGGAGCGGTTTAGATTTGGTGCGCATTAAAATGAAGGCTCTTTTGTTTCGAATGGGTTTGGGTTTGTCAGAAATTTGGTTTCTGATTATTTGTAATTTAGCTGGGTTGTACAGAGCAAGTTTCCCAATGGTACATGGCCCTCCTACAAGATTTTTTGGAATGCCTTGCCACGTTCTATCGCCACAGATAAGAAAGTAGGTGGAAGGCAGTTTTGTGGGTTTAGAGAAACGTTCAGTGGGAAGAGGGTATGGTTGGGAGTAGTTGCACCACTCGGTAGTGTTAGTATACATGACAGAGTTAGGGGATAGGTTAGGTTTTTGGGTAAGGCGTTTAGAAGTGGGTTTAAATCTAAGGCAAGTGGTAGCTACAGACGAGCCTAAAAGATCTAATTCTTGGGGATCAGTGTCTAGGTTTCCTTGACGTAGGAGAAGTTGGGAAATAGTGTTTGAAGAAGGAAGGAAATTATCTATAAGGGAAGTGTTCTGGATAAACCTGTTCCAGTCAGGTATACCCACGAGACAGCTTTTAAAGGGGTGACTCACGCTATCGAGGGAAAGGCACATTGTGTCTGTATTGGTGGCTTTGGCTAGGGTGATCCAGACGTTTTCCGTTGGTTGCTGCATCCAGTCTGGAACTGAGAGAGCTGAGGTGGTCCACGGTGGAATCAAGAAGTGGAGGATCAGGAGGGTCTGGAGTCCTCTAGGAAGGGTTTGATTCTTCTCGAGGGGACCCATCGTGGACCTGTATCAGTGAGTATGCATGCATGACCTCTTCCCCAGGTAATGATGGGGAAAGGGCCTAGCCATTTGTCAGATACCAAGTATTTGTAAAGTACTTTGGCTTTTTCAATGGGAATGGAGTTTGTTTTGGTAAAGTGTTTAAAAACTGGTGCCTGTCCGTCCTCAATCCTGTTGAGGAAGTTGAGGACGTACATGGCTTTTTGCAGACACTCATGTGGGAAGAGGCCACTGCTTTTTTGTTTCTGCCTCTTCAACACGGATTTGAGTGTCTGATGAGCCCTTTCAACAATTGCCTGACCTGTGGGAGAGTGAGGAATACCAGTATGGTGTTCCACGCCCCACAAGGCTAAGAATTCCTGAGTGTTCTTTGCTACATAGGCAGGCCCGTTATTGGTTTTGATCTGTTTGGGTAAGCCCATGTGCGCAAAGGCTGTGGTGAAATGTTTCTGTACATCACGGCTCTTCTCACCAGAGTGTGCAGTGGCCACAATGTAATTTGAACAGGTGTCAATAGACACATGAACGAATTTTAATTTCCCAAAAGAGTCAATGTGTGTGACATCTGTCTGCCAGATTTGCAGTGGGAGCAAGCCTCGGGGGTTTACTCCTTCCGCAGGCAATGGTGTGATGAGCTGACAGTCAGGGCAGGCTGAAATGATGTCACGAGATTGTTTTTGAGTGAGGCCAAATTCTTTTTGTAGCGCTCGGGCACTCTGATGAAAGAAATCGTGAGAGAGTTTGGCTTGTTCTAATCGCTGTGGGACGACAGCTGACCCTGCTAAGAGGTCGGCTTGTCGATTCCCCTCTACTATTGGACCAGGAAGTGTGGTATGAGAGCGAACATGGGTGATAAAGAATGGTGAAGAGCGGTGATTTACAGCAGAAAGCAATTTTTGGAATAGCCGAAATAATTGTTCATATGCTAATTTCCAGGTTACTTCACTTTTCTAGCTTCAAAGTACCCAAACTGGTTTTTCTCCTTTACTGTTCATATGTTAATTTCCAGGTTGCTTCAGTTTTACAGATCTTTCCCGGGTACGGGTACACCGTGATCAGCAAAACAATGGAAACCCAACAACAACCCCCCCAACCTGATGCATTTTGGTTCTTTATTATTAATTTAGAAATCTCCATGCACAGAATGCACTCAAAAGTAAATGTGAGGAGTAGAGATCTGGTAAAAGTAAACATCTCTCTGCCTGTTTTCCCTGCCACCTGGCTGTCGGCGCTGTTGCTCGCTCTCTGGGGGGCATGAGCAGCCGCGGGGTAAAGGCGGGGGTGGGGAGGGAGCATTCTCCCCCCCGGAGCTAGGGGCAGCTGGCTTCTCGCCAAAGGAAAGCCTCTTGTCCCGGGGTTCTCCGTTTCCTATCCACTCAGCGTTCGTCAAATGGGCCAGATGTGGCATGGCTGACCTTACTTCTTCTGTGAAGAGGGGGAGGCAGCAGCAACACAGAAAACGTTCTGTGTCGGGCGAACGCCCAGAGCTGGCGTCCCAGTGCAAGGTGGGAGCAGCTCTGGCATATTCCTGTATCCCTCTAACCCTGAAAACAGATAGCTTTGGTCCCCAAGATGAAAGATTCTTGGGTCAACTCACATACCCCATAGCCTTAAGCTATATCAGGGGTATGCGCGGTGGAACGGTCTCCTGAAACAACCAAGGATTAGCCTAGTTGATCAGGTGTCGGTAGCCGGGGTTGGAAGCCACCCTAACTGGCTCGGGTAGAGTCACCCAAACAGACTCAAGTAAAATTTAATTTGGAGATTTCTCTTTTTATAATAGGAACTTAAGTCTTAAAATTACCTGTTTTCTCAAGTTCAATACAAATTGTCTTACTTGCCTTCTCATTTTTATATCAACCTTTATATTAACCTTTACCCCAGGTTCAACTAGAAAATCTTCATTGTTAAATCCCATTAAAATTATAAATGTTGTCTTTATTATAAATATGAAAGGGTGAATTGCAGGGGTTTGAAGCTGATAACTCACTTGTATATCATTGGTTCCTGTGTTGCCATAGTTACTATATTGTCTCCTTGTATTGGCTATCTAAATGACCAATCACCACCTTTCCCCACCAGCCCATTTAAGCTGGGGGACATTTGAATAAAGGTCTCTTTGCTGCTGGCCTCCCTGCGTGCTCCGTGTTCTCTCTCTCCTGGCAGAGGGGCCTCCACTGCCTGCCCCTGCCACGAGGGGCGGGCAGCGGGGGGAGGGGATGACTTCAGCCCTGGAAACCTTCACAGAGCAGCCTTGAGAGACCCTCGAGAAGCCACACAAACTTCAACAAACTGTGCCATTTGCAGTCTGTGTCCAGGAGGGCACAGTTTAGCAGCTTCTCTATCAAAGAAGAAAATGCATTTCTTCCCCAACCAGGAGGGTTGATTCATTAGCAGTCTTTATGCTAGAGCCTGTTTTCTGTCACAAATGCCAGAGTTGTCTTCCTTTCTTTCTTCCTTTTGTCAAAGAGCATCATGCTTGAGGACAATAGAGAAAGGAATGTGTGGTTGAGTGCCATGAACATATGATGTTTGGATAGATCTGGATTTCTGTGAGGCAGGACAGTGTGTTTCAGCGGTACTGAGTTTTAGGGGGAAAGACTAAAATGGCTCTGGGCTTCCTGAGACACATGATCAGAAAATAGTGGTCAAATGCTCTTCCTTTGGGTCTGAAGAGTTATTGCTCTCATTTTGTGATTGATAGACCCATAAAGAATAATTTTGGTGAGTTAGTACATATTGAGAATTCCTTCAGTGGGATATGATCCTATGTTTTGTCTGTATGGTACAATTTGGCACATCTGCTGAGGTGTGAAGCAGAGAAGCTTTCTAATAATCTGGAAGAATCTTCTTCTACCAGTTACCAAAGAGAATTTCTTCCACCTGGTCATACCGAACTTGAACTTGAACTGGTAGATTGAATGTTTTAAATGTTAAAACTAAAACCTAAGGAGATAAATAGACTGCTATCATTTATGTATACAGCATTCATCTTGAGATGTATTGATGGGGAGAAGGGGGAGTTTTCTGGCAGCGTATGCCCTTTCTCCGGCCACACGGTGGGGGGGTGGTATGTGTGTGTCATTTTTCGGCGTCTCTTGGCTTGTCGGCATGCGGGACGGGGAGACGTGCTTTCCTGGCTCTCTTGGTTCTGCGGCAGAGGCACGCAGTTCTGCAGGAGGGGTCCTCGGCACTTTTTATGTCAGTCCCAGGACGGACTGGCTCGGTCCGGCAAGCTCTTGTGGTGTTGCAGGAGGATGGCCACAGGCTCCAGGCTCTGGGGTGGCGGGATGAATGATGCAGCTTTCGCGTAGTTGTTCAGGGGAGGGAAAGCTGCAGAGCTGTTTGCAACAGGTTTAACTCTTTCTTCACCAATTGTGGCGTGGTCTGAGTTCCTTTGTTGGAATGGAACTATCTTTTTAGTTCTTGAAACAGTCTTTTTAAATGACTTGCCGATGGAAATTAATATGTTTTTTAAGCTTTCTTTTTCTCTCTTAAAGAGGCTAGCGCACAGGTTCTTGTGTTAGTTTCAGGGTCAGAGGGAAAAGGACGCTGCTGGAATTTGCTCCTACCTCCTCCGATGCGAAGCTAGGTTGACAGATGTCCCACAAACCTCTGAGTTTGTGACACCCGGAATGCTGAAATTCCAGGTGCTTGCCCCACGTTGGGTGCCATTTGACGAACGTTGAGGGTGGATAGGGAGGGGGGACCCTAGTCTAGAGGCCTTTTCCTTTTTTTTACCTCTAGTCCTGGAGAGGGAAGATGCTCCTCCCCCTCCCCTTCACCATATGGTCCCCCATGGCCCTAGCAGAGACCACAGGAGACGAGCAGGAGCAGTCAGGGAGAGCAGGCAGAGAGAGTTTATTGTTCTGGGTAACAACTTAAATACCTTCTGGAGGGATTGCAGTGTGACCACTGGGAGTCCAGGAGGTCTTACAAACAACCAATGACAATAAGGGGTTAACAACCAATAGATGAGCTCTCAGAGATCTCTTAGACATTCCAAAGGTACAGGTAAGACTAAAGGAACCTTGGCAAGAAGAAAGGTTTACACAAAGAGTTACAAAGCCATTTTGGAAGCATGTTCACTTTAAACAACATTAAAACTTCTGCATCCTTTTATATACTAAAAGCATACTACAACAGTGTATTATCAATGCACTGTCTTGTCTCATCTGGCATAATTTGCCATTGACTTTCCTTTCTCATACAGTTTCTCGTATCAACTGCAGTTAAGATGCTTTCAATCAGCACTAGATTCCACCACAGCATTATTTCACTTCCGTCATAAAAAACCTGAACAGAAGAAGAGCACTAAGAATTAGAAGTAAAATTGATTGAAATTATGTAAATTAATAAGTTAGAAAGGTTCTTAATGACTTCCATCTGAGACAGAAATAAATGTTTAAAGTTCTGTTCACCAGTAAGTACAGAAATGTAGTTAATGATTTCCTGTTCTAGCTGTTCTCGACACTGTCATAAGTGCTTTTTGGATCTTAAGTGTATATTATAAAACAAGACAGAAAAGGTTATGCAAGTCAAGGAGCAGGAATGCTGTTAGCTGTAAAAATCTTGGCACAGAAAATCCCAGGGATTTCAGAGTCAGAGAGGCCATGACTGATCGGCAAAGTCTGATCAAATATTTGAGTTAGAAATTCACAAATTTTGGGGGACTAATGAATAGGTTGAAGGCCAAGGTGTTGTCATATAAAAACTAGAGATGAGCAGCTTCATCTCTGAAATTCTTGATGACTATATCAGACCTCACAGTATTCATATATCCATGTAACTTCTTTCTGTGCATTGTTTTTCAGCATGCAAACCAAAACCAACCACACAGGTTTGTATTCAAGAGTTAAATTTAACTAGTTTTAATGCCAAGGATGGTGCTATGAAGTAACCGGGAAGACTGAAGACTGTATTAAAGCTCATATTTGCAATAAACAGAAAATTTGGAACTATTGGAGCTGCATTTTACTGTTACTGAGAGCAACAAATGAAAGAGGCCGAAATTAAAGAGTTCTGTGAAAAGTCAATGGGCATATGCCTGAGTTAGTCTCTGCCTCTATACATCCTTTGAGATAACCTGCCTCTAGGCACAAAAAAGAAATCTGCATTTGTGGCAGGGATGTGAGAAAATGTTTTCCATTTACAAATTCATCAGCAGAAAATAATAGAATATTGCATAAAGAGGTAATTTTTATAAACTATTGATAATTTAGCGATTATTTAGCTTTTTATGCTGGCTGAATTTTGTTCGCTGAAGATAGATTAGAAATGAGTAGTTCAGACTATTTTTCTTCTTTAGTGGCTGCAACTATTTACCCTTTGGGTAAATAAACCTATTATGTCTCAATGATGATGAGTAATTCCCTTGTAAGTACGTTCTCAGTAATGATTTTTTGTGGAAAATTGAGATATCACAGAATAATGTTATGCAAGATGATGATCTCAGCATTTTCAGAACTGTTAATTTGTTGTCTTCCTCTGCACAACTGCGCTGTTATCTCTGTTCTGGAAGAGGAAACCAAACATGTAGATTAAGAGCAAAAACTAAGAAACAAGCTAACAAACTTCTTCCCATGGGCTTTTTACCTCAAAACCACTTTTCCAGCTGACTTACCCAACATTCACCTGCCTCTCTAACTGCTGGGTTTTTATGTGATGATGCATGTGTCAGTGTCTTTGTTTTCACATTATCTCACAAGGTGTATGTTGGCAAATTTTATATCAATCTCTGTAAACTTCACAGTGGCTCGGCAGGAGCCTGTGCAAAATATGACCAGGCTGGCACTGCTGACAAACTGTTCTGGCCATATGGGGTCTTCTGGGGGAATGAGTGCAAAAGCAGGTGTGCTGCTGGAAACACTTAAAAACTGATAAGGTTGGTTTTGTGAGTGACTGGAGGAAAGTGAACAGCAGTATTACCTCTGCCTGTGTTTGGCTCTGTGCTGCAGAAAACAGGTAATTAAATTATGGGACTATTCAGTCACGCTGGGTTTCTTAGATGCCCTGGAAGAGATTGGTAGCAGATTGTTATTAGAGGAGCTGCTCCTAAGATCAATTAGCTGAATGTTGAGAGAATGTAAGGGAATGTAAGCCCTTTCTCACAAAAGCTGTGGAAGAAAAAAGTTTAGGAACAGATATGTGTCTGCAGGTGTCCATCTGGGCAAAGCTAAGGGAAATTGAATTTGGAATTGGGTTCAGGAAACAAGGTCTGGGATTCAATGTGGTTCTGACTATTTTGCAGAAAAGCTAACAAACAGTGGCTTTTAAATACGATCTGGAGATGAGATGGAGGGTGACAGCCTTGATTAGGGAGGCCTCCTGGGAGTCTGAGCCTCTGCACCTTCAGAGAATATTGAGATCTTGTTCCGCATGTGCCTCTGAGGCCCGAGGCAGCTGTAACTGTGATTGCAGACCTCTCCCAGAGCTACTCTGAGTACCACCAGAATTGTAGAAGTAGCTGAAGGGAATCTGTGTTACAAAGTAAAGTTTGATATATGAAATAATAAAGTGAGATCCAAAAGTGTTTAACAGTTGGATTATGAAGCCAACACAGCCAATTCCCTTGCATTGCCTGGAATGCATCTTGTACTCAATGGGAACTTAGATACCTCAGGGACAAGTGCCCAGATGATTTTGATTCCAAATATAAAGAATGGTTTATATAATAATGGAATTAATATGGCCTCTCAGTACTTTGGAGACTAAAAATATGCTGGGATATTCAGCTTTACAACTAGTATTGAACCTGTTGCAATCAGCAGCAATGATTTTTAGCTTGGTGTTTGTTACCCCTGTCTAAATGTGCTAGAAGTGACAGTTATGTTAGAATTTCAAAACCTCTGCAAGGAATATTCCCCCAAATGTTTAATTTGCATTTGTTGCTGTGTTGTCTCTGGATATATATGAATCCTTTAAAAATTATTTCCTTTCATGTTAGAAAGATTTTTGGGAATAAATCTCATAATATATTTGAGACTTAGTTCTTCACAAAACTCTTTCAGAAGCTTTGTGTTTGGGAAATCAGTGTGTGGGACTGGAGCTCCAATTTTCAGCATTTAAAAAGAACTCTGGTAAACAGCTGTGGCTGTCAGACAGAGAAACCGTTCAAGGCCGTGGAAGGGAAGTTTGCCCAGGAACTATGTGCCAGGAATGTTCAGGTTGGTGTCTCATCTAGCTTAGTTTTCTGTTCCTACCAGATAGAGACTTCTGCATCAGAAATGAATATCCATACAGAAATTTTAAACGTTGGGGATGAATCTTGTAAGATGCTAAACATTTTACTGCCAGCTGAGCAAACGTTGTAACACCAGACTGTATGAAGACCTGCTGGAACTTTTATGATAGGTTGGATCAGGACCAGTCAGCACCTTCCGGGTTCAGTCTTTGTGTTTGCATAAAGTATTCCTGAGCAATTAAAACAACAAAAACATTGGTGACAGCCTGCAGCAAGTAAATTAAAAATATCCAAAAAGCAGTCACCATCTATATCTGTTTATGTATCCTGTCCTCTAAAGGTTTCTGATACCATTAATGTAAAAGTAATTAGAACAAGAAAACGAAAGCCATACTCACATGCAGGCAGCACTCTTGGTTTGCTGCAAATTTTTAATGCTGTAGGTCTGAATCACAGTGGAAAAACCACTTTCAAGTGAGGTATTTGCAGTTTCTGTACCTTTGAGCCCCTTCCCCTCTCTGAAAGTTAAAAAATGAAAACCATAAAGGGTTGTGAAGTGCTCAGAAACTACTGTAACAAGGATTATTTCAGTACACCCTCTGCTTCATATTAATGCAACACATACTGAAGTGTCTAAGTTTTGGCCATCTCAAAACTGTTGTCTGCTCTGAAATTTTCTCTAGTAATATGTGTTTTATTCACTTGTAGGCTCATAAGATTTTTCCATGCTCTGGACAATGAGGGCTTCAGGCTTGTTACATACTCTGCTTTTTTGTTGTTGAACTTACAGAGCAAAATTTGCTCTTCAAAATCTGGTTATGAGGAAGCCTGTGGTTGTAAACAGTGAGAAATTAATTAAATGAGGAAATTATTTTAAAGATAAGAGAATGTTTACCTGACTAAATATGTACTCTAAATAATTATTCTGTATCTGTTTTATAAATAATAAGATTAATGTACATCCGACTTAGCTAGCCTGGGGGTTCTGTAAGTGTTGTGCTCTGTTATACTCTGTATCCCATGGGAACAGGAGAAACCAGGAGAGGTTTCACACTTCATTAGAACTTTAGACAATTTTGTAGATCTTAGGCCTGCTGGGATAAGAAATTGACCTTACATGACTTTCTCAGATGAGATGTAGTGTAAACATGTTTCTTTGGCAACAGTTTTCAAAACGTTTTCATGATACTGGATGTTCATGTTCGGATGAGCAGGCAGCTGGCAGCTCATGTATGCTTTGAGCAAATGCACTACAAGGCATCATCAGCCCTGCTTTATACTGGTATAGGTCAGGTGTAATAATGGTAATACTCTGAAGAAAGTAGATAAAGAGAGTTTTTTGATTTGTTTGTTTCTATCCATCCAAGGTGCTTTAGACAGTGTGTCCTGCGTTTAGGCAGCTGATGAAATAATTCCTTTAATAAATGCACTGAAAAATCTATCAAGCGTTGTAAGGTCTAGAATCTAGTGTCCTGCTTTTTCTCTCTTTTACTTATTTCTACATGCAATCAGTAGAACTTTATACATTTTTCATTGCCCTGTATTAGCAGGATCTGCCATGTTAAGGACAGCTGAACAAGATTGAAAACTCAGGATTAGTTTAGGTAATTTCTCTGATTATTTCATTAAAATGATAATCAAATATAGATGTTTTCCAGGAGCAATAGAAGTACGTTAGCAACTCGTATCAACATTTTATTTTTGTAGCAGATAGATGTAGAGGCAACTTTACTAGTGCTGCTGAATATGCTTGAAAATCTTTGGTTACCTGTCTTCTTAGTTTTTCACTCACTCAAAGCCGTGACTTGGCAGTTACCATCCCTGAGGGTGTCCACAGTGTTAGCTTTATTCAGTGCTGAATACCATTAAGATCCTCTCGGTGTCTTTCTTTTACTGTAACTATTTTCTAAAGGCTGTAACTATTTTCTAAAGGCTGTAACTATTTTCTAAAGGACTTATTCTGTAATTAAGAAATGAATTTTACATTCTGCTGGTACACTTTCTTTGAGTTCCCTCCTCCTCAAAATTATGGAATTGCTCAGTAATGCTTTTAAGTGATTGTTAATATCTCCCTTTGTTTTTTAAAAGAAATCCTCCTAGAGGAATAATTGAAAATGCATTCTTATATATAAGTAACACTACAACACTATGGTTACAACTCTCCTTTAAAGTCTCTATCTGTGACATACACTTTGGTTTTATTGCTCTGCTCAGTCATATATCAATTCCCTACGCTTTCAAGGTTCAGAGGGTGGAATTATGCACTAACAGTGCTCAAGGGGCCCCTGCTAGTCTTTGATTATGACCTTTTCTGGGTCAGATTAATAATTCATACAATATTTCTCTGTGAAAAGAAATATGTTGCCAGTCATCTCCTGTCATCTTTTTAAGGTTTGTTTCCACCCTCTAACGGGACTGAGACCAGAGCATTCTAGGATGGATTTTCTGGGTCTTCAGCTATTAGACTGTGGAGCAACTTTCGTGGAAAATGATGGAAGATGCATTACATGAAGCACTTAAAATTCAGTTGATAACTTCTGATGGGGATGAAAATATCACTGTGGGGAATAAATTTTCTTGTGGAAGAGCTCTAGATACAAATAAAAATTGCAGCATTTTTTAGGGAAGCAATGCATCCTTTATCTGGCTGCTTTAGGCCATTTCATTACTCATAATATCTTGTTCATGTTCTTTGGGATATAAAAGTTATTTAATGTAGAAGTTATGTGGTTTAGATTTAAAAGATCATGTCTGATTTAAGAAAAAAATGCATTACTTTACCTAAATTTTTAACCAAGAGAGGAAATCTGTTTTCAGGATAGAGAGACGGAGTTATTTCAGAAGCATGGTTTTAAACTGAACACTTCAGAGAGTTACACACGGGAATTCTGATTAGCTTTACATTAGCTTGTGGGGTTTTTAGGTTTTTGGTTTTGTCTTTCCCCATTTATGCTCAGTGTACCTTTGGTACTTAGGACAGGATGTTTTTTCCTGTGCCTTCACCTGATACCTCCTTTCAAATGAAGAAAAAGCAAAATGTGGCTTGGCAGTTTCATTAGGCTCCTTATTCCTTGAAATGAGTTCGAAGGAGGAAAGGGATGAGGAGAACTTTCCTGTGTAGACATCCATGGTTTGAGCATTCCTTCCTTCAGGGAACAGATGGAGAGAAAGAGTTGTCCAGCCCAAGGCATGGCAATGCTGACTGAAATCCTCATCATGCAATGGACTTGCTGTATAACTGTGGGAAAGTTGTCAGTTGTCAGTGCCTGCTCTGCCGAATGTTAGGAGAAATCTATTAATCTGACTTACTCTGTAGTAGAAAAATTGTACTATATATGTTCTTCTCTTAGAACCACATTAAAGATGGAAGGAGAAGGCTTCTGCTTCAAAGCAGTCATGATTAGCAGTAATTTAACATTATGCTAAATCTCAGTATCCAAGTCTAAAATGATTTTGAATGCTTTGCGTTAAATTGAATCAAATAACTGAAGTATGACTAATATTGCAATACCGAGATAAAGTCTTGTTGTCTTTTGTTTGCATGACAAATGAATGTGTACAAGAGTAATAATGTTAATGTTTTCTGCATAGATAGTTGGCGATAACTCTGTTTTGCTTTCACATTCCATCAGCCTGGGGGAGATTATTTCTAAAATATCAGCAGGGATTACAGCATAAAAAAAGACTGGCACAGGAGAGGCATAGCATTCCTGTCTTTTTCAATGGTATGGATATGATTAAATTGCAGATGAGGGACTAAAACTTTTTAATATAGCAGTGTAAAAAGGTAGATTGGGCTAAATTGCTCTTTGAGACACACACTTCAATAACACTACACAATCACACTGAGGGAATAGCAATATAACTTGCAAGCAAAGTATTAAGGACAAAGAAATTTGAGGAGAGATTGAAAGGTCTAATCGTATATATAAGTACTTAATCTGTGGCAAAGCTTAAGACAACTTAAACTGCATCTGGAAGAAAAGGAAGTAGGTTTTGGGAACCTAATCTGTGTTACGTTTTCTGAGGAGATCTCAGAACTTTTTTGAAGACTAAAATCAGCAGCCCCTGGTTAACATGAGCTGGAATTAAAGGTATCCTTAGCAACAGTCTCCAAAGTATTGGTTTAGGGAGAACCATCAGTGTTTGCTGCACTCCTGGCTCCAAATACTTTACCCTGTTCTTAAATTCTTACTGTACTAGGACAGTAGAAACTATTGTCATGAACTTTTCCCTGCCTTTTTTGTATTCTCTGAGGGTTTCTTTGAGCTGGGACAATCCCGTTGTTCTCAGACAGGTTTGAGAGTTTTCTTTTAACTCAGATGTTTGCCTCACACAGCAAAACTTGCCTTGTTCTGCTTTTACTTGCTTTCTGGCTGAGCTACATGCAGAAGGAAGGTTCATGTCTGAAACAGTAAAGAGGGCTATAGATCAAATCCCTAATGATTCATCACAGCGCATATTTCTATCTGTCTGTGGTCTGGACAAACTATAATTTTATGGCTGTGACCCACTATGTCTTTATTACCTCCTCCAATGCTCGTATATGACTCCGATTACAATATGTGAAGTCAGCATAAACACTGGAAAAGCACAAAGCTCTCCCTCTACTGTTCATGGTCCTCTCTTACACAAGTATTTTATGTTTTACACCAGATGGTATAATGTTGTTTAGAATATGACAACATAATTACAGTTGTATCAGATTATTACAGGAACAAAATAAAGACAAGCCTTTTTACTTCATCTGAGGAAAATATGTTATTGAAATGAAGTTCCTTGACATCACATAAAAGAGATAGTTTAGACTGCAACTTTCTCCAACGTATTTTATTCAAAGCATAACATTTCAATAAAATATATAAAAATATTTACTAAAACTGTAGTTCTTGTAGGTAAAAGAGTATTTTTAAAAAGGTCTGAGCTAACAAATCAGTCTTAGGTGTAGTGGTTGCGAAGCCTCTATTCATTATTTAGAATATTGAATCCACTTTGAGAAGGGTTCCAATGATTACCAGCACAATACCAATACATATTTCGGGGAAAAAGCCCCAACCCACAAGGTTTCTATCCTGTTGAAAGTTTTTTATGACTTTTCTTTTTTTGTGTGTGTGTGTGACTTGTATATTTGGTGTTCTGCAAGAGGATTGTATATAATGTGGCTCATAATATAATAATAATATAGGCAGCAAGCAAGCTCTAATGGTGTGTGTGTTCTTCAAAGAATACTCTGGGATGGAGTTGGAACCTGGGGTCATCTAAATCTGTTACAAATACATTGTTCAATGAAGAGACAGTGAATGTGTGAAGAATCATTCAGAAAAGGGATGTGCAAGCCCTTCACAGTTGGCAGCCTGTTGTGACAAACCTAAAGAGAACTGTGAATGCCAGTAAGCTGTTTTGCAGATGATAGCTTAGAAGTTTCACTGTCATTCAAGGAGAAAGATTAAAGTTTTCAGAACAGGATTTTCTCACTTATGTACTAATTTCCCACAGAGCATGCAAATTCCTGTGTTCCTTCCAAGGGCATTGTCAATGCATCATCAAGAACCTTGACTTCAGCAGGAACATGGAGGAATAATTTTTTGAGAAGTCTTCTGATGAATAATTAGTCTACAGAGCTCTTTATCTACACACTATGGAGCAATTTCTTAGCAAACCTCTCATCTTTTTCGTTATCTGTCACCCAGTCTAGCAATCAGCTTTTTATGATTTAAGATCAGGCCTGTTGGTAAGTCAGCAGGTTATACAGTAATTTTTTTATACTTTTGTCTATTTCTTGCACTTCTTTTAGTTACCAAACTTATTTTGAAGATTCAGTTTGGTGCATTTTTTGTTTGTACTTTGTCTGACAGTCATTGGTTAGCTAAATTAGGGTAATGGCATAGCTGGTGCCCTACTTCAGGAGGTTTCTCTGTTTTTAAACTTTTGTTGGTGACAGTTAAACAATGGGTAACCTTTATGAGAGAACAAAATTTTATTTTTACTTCTAAAGACTGTCACTCAAAACTATGATTTATTGTATTCTAAAATCTATTCTCAGATTTTACTTATCTGACAATGTAAAAATAAATTAAACCAAAGGAACATTAGTAAATATCTAGTGTGCTTAGGTATCTGATAAGCAGGGGCACAACCTGGTTACTATGGAAGAGCTGGAGATACCATTGAACTCCCTGAATCACAATGTGTGCTTGTTTCAAAAAATGCAGCAGGTTTTGTTTCTCATCTATGTTTTTTTTCCATTAAATTTTTACTTGCAATTCTTTGCAGCTCATTATAGACAGTATCTTGGGTTTAAGTGTATTTTGAGGCTTTACCTTTAATTTATTCCATTAACATTTTCTGCTAATAGAACATATTTTTTGAAAGAGTATTGAAACATAAATTTCAAAAGCAGCTGCAGCTGATGACAATGCTCCATAGAACAGACACTTCTGGTAGCATATGCTGCCAGTTTGTTCCTACCCAAGCAGTCCTGGCATGTTAAAATCATAGAGACCTGCTTTGTTGTGATCAGGACAAACCTATGACAAGGTAATGTTCTATAGATCTTTGTGAGCAAAGGAGACTCTTTGTACAAATTTTATTGTTTGATAGGCAAAACATTTAAGTAATAGGGAGCCCCTGGTGGTCTAGAGGGTAAAGGCACTGTCACCGCAGAGACCCGGGTTCGATTCCCGGTCGGGGCCACTCCCCAGGCAGATGGAGCTCGTTAGCCCTGTAAGGCAATCCATCTACGTCCTGAGGACCTCGCTGCCACCGTCCAAGCTTGGCCCTGGCAGATGAACCTTAGGATTAAAGGGTGGGCTCAGTTCCGCGCACACTGTGTCTCACCTAAAAATCCAATGCACAGGTCGGAAGGTGTAAAGACCTTCCCTGGTTCTTCGTTCGTGAAGACTGGCCATTACTCACTTTTTTGTCCATGCTTAACTGTTTTCCACTAGACATGTTAAGCTGGAACTTCCAAGTGTTGCAAGACTCTCATTCATCTAAGCACATTTTTAATGATCCCCATAGTATGTCGTCAGAATGCCTAGTTAAGTTTAAGGTAAGGGAATTACAGCTGGTAGTGAAATTCCTGAGCAGTGACCTTAGAGGAAATTCGCGGTGGTTCTTTTGTGCTGTTAGTTTTCTTCAGTAAGGATTACTGAACTGATTAGGACACATCTATTACACTTTCTGTTTCAGATCTTTTAGAGACTCATGAAGGCCCTCCTGTGTTGTTTTGCAATTTGTTCACACCATTATTAGTGCTTCTATTTTAGGCTGAGATTGTGCAATGAAGTTTTGCAGTAAAAGAATAAACTGTGTGTCTGTAGCACTGAGAATATTGAGAGGCTTGACAGATTGCGGACATAGTTACAGGTGGGCTTTCTGTGCTGTATGATGTCTTGCTCGGTAAAGACACATTGCTCAAGATTACTGGTTATTAGCCAGTCTGTAGAGGAGGAAGAACCTGAATTCTTGCCTCCCAACTCTGTCTTTGATAACATTGTTAGTTGCACATACATAGGTTTTCCTGCATCCCATGATTCAGCATCGTCCTTGAAATTTAGGTTCTGTGTACAAAATTTCATGTGGTCCTACCAAAAGAATAGGTGAAGAGAATCAAAGAATCATTAAAAAAATCAAGAAGTACTGCGTGCTTAATTTATTAACAAGGAATACATTTGATAGATGAAAAAACACTGCTATTTATTTGGTTATTATTACTATATTGTAGAAACTTGTACTCAAAAATTAATTACTGCTAGAAATTTCAGGTTTCAGTTTTTATTTTGCTTCAATCAGAATGCCATTTGTGAAATTAATTTTATTTGATGCTTGCTTTCTGTGTTTTCCTGGCACAGTATTTTCTGTTTGGACTCAAAAATTGTCATTTCAAAATTTCACAGATGGAAATTTGGAATCAATGCTTTAATAGAGGAAAATAAGATGTGAATGCCATTAATTATACTCTTTAAAAATTGCATTAACTGATAAAGTAAAACTCATGGATTGTCGTATTTCAGAATTTAATATTCTGTGGTTTGCGTGTAGCAAATAATCTGTCTCCAAGTCAAGTTTTCATGCATATGTGAAGTTTTGGTAGAGTTAGAGAATGTCTTTTAAACTGGGAAGGACACTCTGAAGAAAAATGTTGATATAAAAGTAGACAATATGGGTTTTAAATAAAACAGTATGATTACACCCATTAAAATTACAGTCCTGACCCTATCCAATGTTAATAGAAGCTTTAATATTTTCCAGTTAATTTCCTGTTTCTCCTCCTGTTATGCTTGTCTTTGTTGATTCTTCTAAAGACTAGAAAATCAATTGAATACATATTTATGTTAATATGCTAATATGTTAATATGTTAATATGCTTTCATATGTTACAGAACTACATGGTTGAATGGTTGTAGGTGTGGCAGTACGATTAATATAAGAAAAACCTTCCACATTCCACCTCATGAAACCTTCTTACAGGACCTATGCAATTGTTTTCAGGAAATCTTTTTTAAAAGGTCCTGCACATGAAATTCTGTTGCAGAGCAAAAAAATCTTATGAGTTCAACAGACAAAGAAGGAAGAAAGCTCCCTTGTCTAATTGCTAAGAGATGAAAAAGTGTATTTTAAAATGTTGGATAAAATTTATCTTGGAACATATTTCAGATTAGACAAGATGACACTTCTGCTAAATAGGATATCCAAATTACTGTTCACAATATTAAAGTCACAGTTCTATTCCAGCAAATCTGTTTAGTATCTTTCTTGAATTATATTTAAAGAAATGTTATTCCTTTTTGATGGCAAATGTACTGGTTTATAGCTTCTGTGACAAGATACTGGGCTTTCATTGAGAAAATTTGTTTTGATCAGATCTTTCCTCCCAAAGAGTGAAATATCTGGTCTCTGACTTTCTGCCTATGTCTGGTATGGATAGGGAAGAAGCGAGTAGTGATCGTAATGAGGTATATTTTTACACTTTAGTAAATTTTGCATAAATCTCTACTCTTCTGGAGCTGTTTATTACTAACTATTTTCTACCTTAGTGAAACTTTTTTCAGCTTCTGTTAGTAAGTAGAATAATCTTTAAATTGCAGACTTTGGCATGATTGTGATTGTCAGCATTGAATGCAACAATTCACTGCAACTATAAGCAGCTACTTAGGGCACCAGAAATGAGTTAATCACAGCAGCACAGAGTAAAGACAGCTTGTTTTATCATTAACTAACAAAGACCCGAATGTTAATTATTTTCTAATTTTTAATAGTTTTTACTTCTAAACAAACAATAGTGCAGTGCCAGTACTATTCATTTTCTGAGATTATATTTGTGCTTCAGAATTAATTATAGTAAAATTAGTACTGTTTTACTGCATAGCATCTCAAAACATTTTTTTACATGGCATTTTTCCAATGCACAAATAGAAATTTTATCTGTATTCTTCCTAATCAGAATTACTTCTGGAGATCTGTTCCTTGCATATTCAAATCAGACCGTTAGTCTCCAGTATGACATTCTAGCTTGTTTTAAAGAAAAGAAAGGGGAAAATGAGATGGAGTTGCCATTACATTGAAAACCTATCAAGAAATATGTGTTTCTTTTATTTATGTGAAATGATAGGTAAAGATATATTGAAGGTAATTGGCTTCCTTTGAGAAGTAGATTCAGAGGATTAAAGGAAGGTGTAAATTATTAGAAATACAAAGATTTTTGGTAGATCTAACAATCAGGAACAGCTCATTTCATCTGGAGTGTTAAAAACACATAACAGCTTTTAGCCTGGGTGATTAATCTCTTGAGGTTTCTGTTTGGAAGCATATATTCTTTCCAAAGACTTTGCTAATAATAATATATTCTTAGATCTACCCCTCAACACAGACATGTAGGTTAAAAAGTTATTAGAATTACTTCCATGTGCCTGTTAATGAAGGAAAGATGCATAGATAGAAGGCACAGAAGGCTTCATAAATTCAGAATTCAGGTTCAGTCTGTATAATCAAGCAAATATAATATAATCAATTGTCAAATCAGAAACAGTGTTTATCTGATGAAAATATACTCCTCTCCACAAGTCATTGATTACTCTTTTCTAATGAGAATTGATTTGGAATTATAGCCAAGAAAAATTACTGTTTTCTTCACTGAAAGTTTAAATAAAAAAGCAAATGTCTTAATTCAAATCCATTTATGGTGGTCCTTTTTGATTGCTCGCTTTTCACTTCCAAGGACATTTGTGGAGAATACGATCCTGCTGTGATCTCAATGCAGATATGAATATCTGCTCTCTGGTGCTGGACAATTAGCAAGAGCTAAGTTCATAGGTGTCGTCTGTGGAAGGCTGAAATCGGCACTCAGAGAGCCACTGCAGGACAACAGTCAAGGCTGAGCTGCCATATTTCAAGATGTAATTTAAAATCATGTGAGATTCACTTAAGATTTTAGTGCTTGTTTTGCACCTGCTTACTTTCCTATAATAAAAATACATAGGTAGTCTAGGAAAATTTTGTGTTTCAATGAATACTATTGTTCAGTCACTTTAAATGTGTATTTTTCAAATGGCTTTCTGTAAAAATGAGAAAATCTATCCTAAAGAAGATCATTTATGAGATGCTTTAAATGAACATAGTATTAATAAAATAATAGAGCAGGATGTTTAAACCTATTGCCCTTTCAACACAGGAGTATTATTGTTTTCTGCTTCCTCAAATCCTATTAATGCTTTGCTAGTTGTGCGTTTCTCTTGTACCTAACATTTTACAGATAGTGTAATTGATCAGACTTTAAAATTAATTACTGGTTTTTAGATAATTTTTTCAAGTTACTGTCTACATCAGCTAATGGTCTTCTCTATCTGCAAAAATGGAAAATAGGTAGAAAAACATTTGAATAGAATTCTACACATTATAGCACTTTATGACAAGAATGGGTTATGTTACTTTTTAAATGGTGATATATAGGTGTGAAGGGAATCTGAACGTCTATAAAACATGTTATGAAGAACTAAGCTTAAATGACTGTCAAAGATTATAGGTGTCAGGTCCTTGGCAGCAGCCTTTGCTCTACAGAGCTCCTTCTCTTGAGCTTTATTAATGCTATGCAGACCAGAGGTCCTGTGTTTACAAAATCCCCCTCTTCTAAAGCAGTAAATTATGAATGGCAGAGCCTTGAGGGGATGGGACCAGGGCAGCTTTTCATTGCCAGCCCACAGCCAAAACAAAACAACCTTGACAAGACCAGCCTGGTATCCTTCAAAGTCTCAGAAACTATAAATTGTCTCTCCCCGACTCAGTTTCAAAAAATGAGATGCCTGACAATCTGGCCCATTGGTCTCCATGTACAGTTTCCCAGTGTGCTTAGTACATTTGCTCAGTTTGTGATATAAGTTAAGGTTACTCTCTTCAGCAGTTCTAGAGCTAGTGCTATTATCTCCATAGCATCTTTATCCTTCTGTTACTTTACTGCCCCTTGATGTGTGAAGGCCCTGCAAGGTGACAGCCCTCCTGTGCACCTCAGAAATATTCTTAGTCCCCATGCTGACTCAGTCCTCTCCTGCCAGATCCTGAGCTTTGAGAATTATATTACTTTTATATACCTTACAGTGGCCACAGTAAGGGACAAGAATTTAACAGAAGATGTGACATAATCAAGATGGTGGGATGGAGAATCAAATCTGAATATTAAAAGTTGCACAGAATTTTAGCAGGTTGTGTTAGATTTGGAGTTGTCAGAAGATCTGAGAAAAGCGCGTCCCCAACTTTCAAGGTTAGTCTGACAATGCAGCTTCTTAGTGAGTACTGGTTTAAATTTACTCTTACGTTATGTGTGCTTGTGAACTTACTGAATTTGGGTGCAGGTGGCATGGTGTCAAATTATTTACATTAATAGAATCACAGCGTAAATGAAGTTTGAAAGGACCTCTTGAAATCATCTACTTCAGTCTCTGTTTTCAAAAGAACCAAAGTCACTAAGTTTTATAACTGAAAGTTGCTCACATTTCCAAAGATTAAAGACTTTAGCAAATGGAATTTACAGACAAGGACTGGTCTTTTTGATCTTGGAGGTCTTTTCCGACCCTGTTGATTCTAGGATTGTATGATTCTATGACATTTTTACAGAACTCATGTTTTTCTATTGCCCTTTGTTGCACCCTGTTGAACAGGGATTGTGAACTGTGATTCACATACTTTTTTTTGCTCCTTTTTTTCTCTTTATGTAAAACAAAAATTAATTTGTTTGGTTTCAAAACCAGAAAGATTTAAAGAGAAAAAAAAGAAATTCCTGTGCCAATTAGATGATTAGTTTTATTTTTCAATCAAGTGTTAAAAAGACAAAGCTGAAGGTTTCCCTTCTATAAATTTACTTTAAAATATCAGAATGAAAGCCATTCCTCCATAATCATGTCTTTTCGACACACAGTAGTTATATTGGCTGAAAAAATATAGGCAGCACAAGAAATTATTTAATCAGATCTCTACATTGCTGAAAATCCTAAAGGTTCAAATTAAAGTGTATGAAAATCATCCTGTAGGCTAATTGTGTTACCTTGAGACCCAAGGGAATGCATGACGTCTCCATGGCAACTGTTCTTTGCTTTTTTATTTTGAGAAGTGTTTGTGCATCATACTTCACATGTTGTCAGGTATAAGAAAAATCTAATGCTGTAGAATTTTAATAATCAGCAGCTTTTCCTTTTGCAGTGTTTCTCTTAGCATGGATATTACAGTTTTGATTTCTAATCTCAGCTAGAGTTTTATAATCAAGTGGTCATTACATTTTATTTTTGCAATGTAAAATGCTTCTTTGATAACAAAGAAAATGATTTCTCCTTCTCTTACATTACTGCAGAGGCAATTCAGCAGATTTGACTGGCCTTGGTTTGCAAGTTTCATGTTAATTTAGCAGAGGCATCACAGCTGTGATATTGATTGACATGGATACCAAATCTGAGAATGAAAAAACAGATTTCTTTGTTTTTTTCTCAATCCATATCATATGCTTGGTACTTGGATATTTCACTGACTGTAAACTGATGCAGAATTAGGATGAATATACTGAAACTGAAAAGGGTACCCAAATTACTGGGAGTGATTAGGAGCCTGCAAAAGCTCTCTCTGATGCTCAGACTGGCATATCCAGGAGATGAACACCTAGAGCATATATTTGCCTTTCAAATAAACTCTCCAGATGACTGCAAACAATTCATTTCACCTCTGTAACTCTGTTCCTGCATCTACAGGTAGTATTAATGATTTTTTTTTGCCAAACACTGCAACATCTGCATTTTCGAAAAGACATGAATTATAGCTCAAAGCTTTTCGCTCATAGTGAATATTAACCAGTGTGCTTTGTGGAAATATTTGCCATCATCAGTTCTTGCCCATTAGTGATTATTTACATTATTGATTCCAAGACTCTGAGGCCATTTCAGCCGCCTGCGCAGCTTTTCTACTTGCAGTCATTCCAGAGACCTACCTACTCAGCAGTTTCAGTTCTGGTTTCCTGCTCTTTTTGTCAACACATTATTTTTGCTAGGGTTACGTAATTGTATTTCTTCATATGTGATAAAGACCTGGCTGGAGAGCTTTTGGCCAGCTGTTAGTACCTGTGCTTTTACCTTACAACTAAAATCTGTGTCAGCATAGCTCATATTATGTGAACTTGAAGTCATTGGAAAGGATTTTATCGTCTGTGTGTGGTCTTCTGGAAAGGAGAGTGAAATGAATGAAGAGGGATAACTGAGTGACTCCCAGTCTTGTAAAGGTTCTGAAGCTTATAGCAGGACTCCACTGAGTTTGGGGGAGCAGTGGCGGTGAGACCTGTGAGCTGTTCTGAGCAAATATCTGTCAAGGATGTTTTAGATGTGGTTGGTTCTCTTGTGTAAATGAGGATGGTTAACAGATCTATTTACACTGTTGGGTTAGAAAAAGAAACTAATTTCTAAAGATTTATGGGATTTTTCAAAAATTCTTACTTTACCTTCAAACATTGGAGTTTGGAGTTTGTGTGAGTAACACTCCACTTAATGACAGGTTTAAAAGTAAGCACTTATTTAGATGATTTATGGAATTGAAGTTTCTTCTTTCAGTATCCCATTCTGGTTCTTCACCCTCTCCTTGAGAAAGATGAGACCTGCATGGTAATGACTAATCCTGATGCTATTGTGTTGTGTTTAGATGCATCAGTCAGGAATATTTTTAAGAACATTTCCTATTGTTTCAGTTAATCTTTAATAAATCAAGCAACAGCAAAGTTGTTGTGTGACCTTGACCAAGAAAACCAGACTTCAGCTACCTATATAGAAAAATCAGTTCCCAGGCAGTTTAGAAAGTATAAATTGTTGGACCAGAGTAATCATCTAGTAATGATCACATCTATAAAGAATTTGTAATTGTTTTTTTATGGAAAATAGACAAATAACACTCTTGCCCCTACTGTGCAATAGTAATAATTCATTTACCAGCAGCAGCTTGATAATAACAAACTGCCAGTCTATATTCTAGCTTGTACTAATAAGAAATTCCAATCTCTTGTTCTAGTCCCAGAGAAATATATTGGAAAGCAGAACTAGACATGCATTGTGTATGACTAAATGCCAATTGATTCAGGCATTTAGCTGCTTCCATTAAAGCAGGTAAACAACTTACTTGTGGTTTTTATTTGCACAAATAGCACAGTTATAAATGTGTACATTGCCATGAATCTAAACACAAACTAGTTGTTAACTGCTGGCAGGAGAGAAAAGTATTGGCTTGAAACATGTTTATTGTAGTCGTTTTTGATTTGTTTTTCCCAATAGCAGTAATAAGCAAGAACATGCTGTAGAGTGAAAGAATACCCTTCATAATGGCATGCATTGCTGTCTCCAAAACCTAGTAGCAGCAGCCTTAGTGGTATTTACTTACTGTTTACATTAAATATCACCAAAGACATGAGCTCTAATATTCTAGAAATATTACAAGTCTATAATAACAGTCCCTGCTTGAGACTCTTGGATTATTTATTTAATCTAATAGTGATTTGTTCATATGCCTTAGTTATTACAAAAGACATTTCTTATATTTGACATCTACATATCTGAAGTCTTCCTTTAGATGAGGAGTATTCAGAGCTAAGGCTTCAGCTTTTGTTTTTATCTAAAACTTAAAGCATGACCTGCTTTAGGAGCTTTTGTGCCTCCAAAAAAGTCCAAAGAGAACACAGGAGTTTCACACTCCTGTGTGCACATCAGATGTGTAACTGTAAAAGCCATAATATTAAATACACACCTCTGAAAGACTCATCTCTGCAGACAGAAAACCTGGTAGAAAAAAATCTTTCTGGTTTCTGGTGTGTTCTCAGTGCTCAGTGGTACAAGATACAAATAGAGGATCTGCTTTCAGTACTAATAGTAATATCCATTTAGATACTTTTAGTGACCCAAATGGATTTTACATCTATAGAAGTGCTGGAGTTTTGTCCCTTATATTGCAGAGGATGTTTCCAAAAAGAAAGAAAAAATGAAAATGTATAAAAAAGATGTGAAAATGAGAAGCATTCAAGAATGCATAACCCTCTTCTAATAGGAATTTTGACTCCTTTTGTAAAAGTCCTGTCTCAGACACAGAAATGTTGAATTCAGTAAGCATTTCAAGCATGATTCTTACCTTGTATTGAACCCTCTAGCTTGAATTTGAAATTAATAGAAATTGAATAGTTGATGGAAATCTATTTTTCTAAAGTAATATTTGTATGACGTAGGATGTTTCAAATTAATTTAGATACAAACTAAAACAAACATACACAGGGCACTAGGAGGAATGATCATTGACCAGTAATCTAAATATAAAGTGGTGGGATTTGAGTTAGAGATACTGAATAAATTCAAATTTTCCTAAATAGTAATATAATCTCCTTTTTTTCCCCCCTAAGCAAGACTTACACAAAGAAACAGTTAATTACTGCTCATTTGGTAATATGCATGGTCTGGAGGTCTTTCTATAACTTGCCCAGAGCACAAGGTGACCTCAACTGTTAGGAGTCTCAAAGTCAGTTTAAAAAAGAAACAAAAACATTTAAGTTCTAGATCTCACATGCAGTATTTACCTAATTGTATTGACTAGTGCTATATTGATCCCATTTATCAATGAAACACTAAACTTTCAGGCAGTAATTGTGGGAGAGTTGTGAAAAATGTGAACAGAAAAAGGCAAAGAATGGAGAGCAAAGGGTTACAGTTTCTTTTCTTCATAATTTTATTAGTTTTCCGTTACTTTTTCAACATATTAAAATGATAATTTGTATTTTAATTGGCTAATTACCTCAAAGTAAAAAGACTTGTCAATGTGAGGTGTAAGAGGAGGTTTATGGAAGAAATGTGGTAACATCTGGATGTTAGCTTGGAAACAGAAACCCTGATGGACCTTCAGTATTATTGCCACTATCCCATACAACTCATGGGTGCGGAAATACCATGTAATGTAGTGATTTCAACCAAAGAGAGGGAAGGAGCAGTAGGAATAGATTAACTCATAAGAAAAAACATCTACTTTCCATAAAAAGACATCAATGGAAAAAACCAAACCAAACCAAACCAAAACACAAAAACCATGAGGGAAGGAAACACTGAACACAGAGAAACAGATTGCTTTTCATGGATGTATTTTTTAGGACTTTTCACAGGTGACAATTACTGTGGAAAAAGCTATTTTTTCCCAATATTGAGTATGGTGCAGTGTGCGTGTGAGTATGAATATTCATACAGGACTGATATTGAAAGATTTTTAGCATGACATCAGTCATTGAGCACATATATTAATTTCCATTTAAACTTCATCTGATCATGTCTTTTGAGTCTAAATTTCCCTAGAAAGGTGATGAAAAATACTGAAATAGTATATAATTTATATAATAATATATAATGAAAAAGAACTCTTTTTTCATTAGTTACAAATATCATTGCTATTTTAAAGCCACCTGGGGTTGGTTACTCTGTACCGCAGAGGCACATAAAAGTAGATTTTATCCTTTTTCGCCTTTGGTAAAAAGCGTATTTCTCCTAATATGCCTGAGGATGAAAAGAAGTATCAATAGATCCCACATCCCTTTAATGATGCCACAATATCCCTGTGTAGGTCAGGGCTTAAGGACCAGGTACACTCCTCAATTCATGACTTGATTTTTTCACTTCTGAAATGTTCTTCTTTGGTATTGTAGATATATTGATTAAACTGAGAATATTAAGAAAACATACTCCTCCTGTTCACCAGCATAAGAAGAAGCCACACGTGCCTGTGCACTCACATGCACACACATTTATTATATGTAGTGTAGTTAAACAGACTAAATCAACTTGATTGAATCCAAGAAGGCTAGAAAGCATAACATTATTATGGTTTCTTAGCATCGGGGACTACAGAAACTAGGGGAGAAACAGACTGGAGATGCAGGTTAAACTTTAGAAACAATATAGTGTGCAGATGTCATAAACTAAAGCAGAATTTCATAAACACCAATTTTAGTTTATTAGGTAGAGTGGTTTAATTTTGACATCCTGAAATAAGAGATGAGATACTTTGTTGCATTTTCATTTCTATATATATTTATGTGGCTCTCTTTCTTTTGTTTCATTTGTTTTGGAGCCTTTGCAAATCTTCTTTGACAACCCATTAAAGCTGTCAGGATTTTTTTCTACATCACTGCCCTTAATTCTAGTCCTGTCTCATTTTTTCCCATCACATTCTCCTCTCCAGTTCTCTTGCTGTTGTCTCCTTTTTTTTTCCTTTCCAGCTCTCTTGCTGCTTTGCTTTCTGATTCATTATTTGAAGTAAAACTTTTCTGATGAAGAATCACAGACATGATCAATATGATATATTCTTTCCTCAAACACAGACATTTATCCCAAATTTGGGGCAGGAGCTTCTGAGTAATGTGACTTAAGAGTATCTGTTGAATCCCTGTAGTTTGAGCAGGACACTGATTACTACTCTGATAATATTGTTCAAACTTAAAAAGACTGTCGGTTATGTGGAAAAGATAAGCGGGAAGACCATTCTGAATTTCATGTGAGGAGAAAGCACATGGGAACAAAATAAAATCGCTTAATAGCGAAGCCCTGTAAAAATAAACAAGGCTAAAAGCTGGAGTTGTATCTATTATGGCATGCGTTGCAGGAGATCAACACTTAGATATTTTCACTCATGATCTCTTGAATAACTGGGAAATATATCAAATAAATACTGTTTATATAGGCAGACAGATCGATAGATGTAAAATTTCTAGAGCAGTGGGAGCTGTTTAAAATCACACCCCTGAATTTCTTTCACTCAGATGGGATGAGATTTTCAGAAGTAATGAGTAAACTTGAATGTCTACATTCTGCTGTCATAAAGGACTTGTTCTAAGCCCTGGCTGTAAATTACATTAATCTCTTTCCCTAAATATATTCCCGGCTAGGCACCAAAAAGAGAAGCATGGGACAGAGAGGCATAATTAGCACTACATTCATTGCCAGGGTAAAAATGCCTACATATGTGTGCCTTGTTAATCTTCAGTCTCTCTCGTTACCCCAGCACACCACATGGAGCACCATTTACAGGTACCTGTACGTAATGCCAAAAAACAGGAGTCTACCCAGGGCCTAAAGGTGTTACCATTATTAAGGATAATACCAGTTTCAGAACTACAGGCCTGTTCTCACTTTTTTACCTCGTGCCTGTGATATCAAATAATCCCAAGAAGAGAAAAAAACTATAATTCTTTCTTAGTTGGATGAAATATTGTTTTATGCCATATGTTACATATCAGCAGCCCTTTATTAATGTGGTATGTGGAAGTAGGATAGATCTTCCAAACGAGAAAAGAATGAGCTTATCCCTACAGAGACAGAGAGACTCTTACTTTATTAGAAGTCAGGCACATGTAGAATCCTTTCTGATGGATATGTAATTTCAGTTGGAGTGGAAAAAAAAAAAAAAAAAAAAAAAAAAAGAGGACAGGAACGTTGCCTTTCTAGGTGCAGTTTGTGTGGTCACACCAGATACATCTTTTCTGTTTGTTTCTGGGCTCTACCAAGGGGCCTCTGGGAATGTCTTGGAGCTACGTGTCAGGTGTTGACAGGAGGACTGCTAATTTTGCCACTGTGCCAAGCTAAACAGTGATTTTGGTAATTTAACACACTTAATAGAAGCACTCCTGTAGCTGCTTGATTTTTTTTCTTAATATTAAGCATATATGAGATTCATATTTAGTATGTCAAATAATCTTTCTGTAATGATGAATGTGGACATGGGATGAAACAAGAGGAAGTTTCAGTATCCAAACCCCCAAATTGTGTTCAAGTGCTACAAAGTAACTGCCATGCTAACAGTTTTGTCTTTCCGGCCTCATTTATTTCATCAAAACACAACATCTATGGAGAAAAACTGGGCAAAAACATTTCCAAAGTGTTTGTTGGTTTTCTCAATAATGAACTGAACTTTAATATAATAAATACAAAATAGTAATAAATTACAGTTGCACAATTTCTTACAGAGTTTTTATTAAGATCAAGACTTATTTGTTCAGGCTAGATTTATATAAATAAATCACAGTACATTTTTACTTGTGTTTAGAAGTTGTAATACGTTTTACAAAATTAAGATTTCTTTTGTCCCTCAAACCATCACTGCGAAAGGAGTCATGCATTATTTCTACTAAACTAACAAAATATCCACCTAATTGAGAGAGCCTTGATACAGGTATGGCTCTACTCTCCAAAATTAGACATGAAACACAGAAATACCAGGACTATTTATTGAACAGGAAAGAATAAAGTATAGTACAATGTTCATGTGCTATTAAAACTAAAAGTATACCAAAACAACACACCTCTCTTCACACACCTTTGCAATGGGTATTAAAAATGACAGCTGGTCAGCATGCAACTGAGTAAAATATTCCAGTTTTACAATGTCTACATCTGAGCAAAAGAAGGAGGAACTAAAAACTCTAGACAAAACAAAGGAACAAATGAACAGCCCAGATGCTTACAAGTCCTCAGGTCATCTTCCCCTCTTGATATGTGTGCTGCCTTCAGCCCGCAGACAAAACCTTTCCTGGGTGGTGTCCTCCACTGTCATCTGGATTAGTGCACCTCATGGACCTTCAAGGAGATGGAGGTCCTCTCAGAGAAGTGCAGGACCCTGGAGAACTTCCAGCTGTAGTTCCTTGCCCAGCCCACTCCATTAGAAATTAAGTTGTAAACACAACTCTTGGAACTACTCAGACTTGAATGTGCAGTGCCACTAAAATACAACTCACACCTCACACCGCTGGGTTTACCTACCACAAGGTTGTCACTTTAGGACAGAATTACGACTGCAAGCAAGGCTTGCCACTAACTGCAGCAAGATGCAGGGTGATCCTGTTGCAAAGTCTGTCCTGCTGCTCTTTTTCCCAGCACAGGGGGCTTCTATTACTTTCTACAGTATTGTGGATTACTTTCTCTACGTTTTTTTTTCTTCTAGACAAGAAAGGCATTATTTTCTCACTTGATACTGAGATGTAATCACTTGACAATGCACTGTTCTAAAGGGAAAAAAGCATTTAATTGATGACACTTCAGATGGAGTCACCTAATCTAATTTTTTTACTTCTGTCCAAACAAAATGCATCAACAGTAATTTCAGATCGGTTTCTAACTGGGTAAACCAGATTTTTCAACTGAATTTCTAAGTCCCCATTTATCATTCACTACTTTTAAACTAAGTTTACAGCAATTTTATTTTTTTAAATTGCAGATATGTCCCTGCAGTGCTTGAATGTTGCCAGGTGATAAATATGGTAAACATGTCTCTTATGTCACTGACTTTGGGTGCTCATTATAATTTAGCTGCATACCATGTTTGCTTGTTTAAAAACACACAAAGGAAACCAAGCCAAACCAAAGAATAAAAACAACCAAAAAGCCCCCTAACAATCACCCCATCAAGCTATGAAGAGTGGACTAAAATACCCTCTTCTTTTTCATTCTTTTGCACTGCCCTTTACTGTTTCATTTTGGACTGAACCAACAGTTTGCCCTGCCAATTAGACCTCTAAGAAACAAGTTGCTCACACATACTGCTTTGGTGTTTTGTGGATCTGCTGGCATAGAAAGCTCAGGTGTGCAATGGCTGGTAAGAACAGTTTGAGCACTGGGTCTTTTATACTACATATTGGCTTTCTGTTCTGGTACTCCCCACCTCCCCAGCTCAAGATGCATGTCTTTTTATCCACTGCCAGGATTACTGACAGGGAAAAGTGAAACTAAAGAGAGCAGGAATGCTTTTAATGTCTTGTATTTTCAGTGAAAACAGACAAAGAAATATTTCAGCACTCAACTGCAGAAGAGTTGTGCTGAGAGAGTTTTTTCATGGAAATATCACACAACTGTCCATTGTACTTGGCCTCAGTGTCAGTAACTTGGAAGGCTTTTCCATTGCCACTCACTGCTTTTCCATAAAACAACATCTTGTTACAAAAAACTAGAAGTTAAAAACTAAAATTTAGTAGTACGTTGGTAAAATGAGTGAAATGGGATTAAAATCCTGCTGAGATCTACTTCTAAGGGATTTCCTCTTCTGTTTCAGGGCTATGATACATTTCATAAAGCATAATTATGCATTCACAGCAAATAAGAAAACAATTGAGGGTCTCAGCTTTGAAATCATTCTTGTGAGTCTACTACTAATTTACCTCTGAGAATCACAGTTCTGAAAAGAAAGACTGAACAGTATCGGGACCATAGTTTCCTCTGAGTTTCTAGTGTAACTATCCTCTATTTCTTCCAGTGGCTGTTGTATTGTTGTCATACAGTCCAAAGATAGCAGCAGTCTACTGGGAAACCAGAACCATAACATGAAAATATTTCAGGTCTAGGGAATATCACTGGTTAAATGGAGTATAAGGGTGAAGAGTGAAGTATCCAAATATAGAAAATTGCTATCATTCCAGAGATACACTACTATGAAAAGGCAGATATTCATAAAAAGCACATAGTAATGCCACAGCCCGAGTAACACTTCGCAACTCATGAGACAGCAAAAATTAGAATATAATAAATTTAGGGGGTTTTCCTCATCCCCAAGCCTTCGAGGTATGCTGGATTCCACCTAAAATGCTCACTGTCACAGAGATTTCTTTCTTATTTTTTAGTAGAACTATATTCAAAATAATTCTTTTGAATTTTGAGCATTAAATAAACTGAGTATGTTAATCAAATAAAAGAACCCTAACCCACTGACAATTATAATGATACTGCTCTTCAGTTGATGCCCCTTTGAATTGCTAGGGACAAATCCCAGAAAGGGACAAATCCTGCACTGCTTGTGTAGGTGCTTTCCTTTTCACAGAACTCTTTTGCTAATGTTGCAGTGGCAAAGGTGTCGCTGCTGTCTCTGCATTGCAGGCAGGGATGCATGTATAAAGATTTGTCCAGGAAATCAAAAAACTTCACTCCAAAGCAAGAGCTCCTCCTTCTTTGCTCATTCTCATCTCCCCATGTTGACTCTGGGGAGATGAGCCTGGGTAAAGAGTGCGGGATTTTGAATCAAATTTTTTCTAGAAAAATTTGGAGGAAGAGAGTGCATGGTTAAATAAGTGACAAAAAATTATCTCAGAGTCTCTTTTTTTGGGGCGTAGATTTTATTGTGTGAAAGAGTCCAGTGCTTTGATTTATTTTCTTTTAATGGTCAGAATTTGCCAGAATTTACATTGCCACCTGTGACATGCTTCCAACATTTTGCAGTGTTGTGGACCCAACTAAGAAATATTGACTGGAATATCATCTACAAAGGCTGAGAACTAAAAACCTCCATGTTATACAGATGATTATCTTCTTTCTAAAAGAACATACTGCCATTACAAATACAATATGCACCTTGTTCTCACCCAACACAACTTTTTTACAGTTTTTTCACATTTGAAGGATTTCTTCAAGCAACCATATTAATTTGTTTTCATGTAAGTGAAAGGAAGCACCAAATGAGACTGAGGACGCATTTTGTCATCCAAAAATAAATGTCTGACCATAATTATTCTTGAAAAAATATTTAGAAAGCTATCCATTCACAATACTGCACCTTTTTTGCAAATACAAGGACTGTGTTTGTTGCTGCTTCTCATATTTGTTGGTTTTCGTTGCTATCATTTTGCTTGTAAAACCTGGGTTATTCTAATGAACAGAAATGATGATTTGAATTTGGGTAATGCTTATGACCATATAAATAATCTATCAGTTGCAATAATGTCAGTTGGAGGATCAATGCTACAAGTGGATAACATTACGCTACTTGAAACCAATAGCTCTTCACACAGTAGAAGACTGAGGGTCCTATTCAGCAAATATCCAGGGTCCTATGGCTGTGCCCACAGAGGTTCCAGAAGTTCTTGCTGAGTCTAATCCTGATTCAGGAACCAAAATGATATGCTGTGTATGTATTTCTCTGCACAGCCTGGATGCGCTGGACACCCTCCCCCACTTGATTCCTGGGAAGGAAAAAAATATGTCTCTGTTTAGCTCAGTGACATGAAAAGCAATCCACAGTAATGAAATCTAAAGAAGTTAGCCAGGCATGTATGAAAAGAACAGGATGCCTGTAAAAAGGTAAGAGCTGTCAAAACCTAATTGTGGGCTCTAGCTGCAATGAAATTTATCAAAGAGGGAAGAGAGGTTGGATATAAGGATGTACACAACTTTTGATAAGAGACACTCCTATTCTGGGCAGTAACCACTGAGTTACTCCTACAGATGAAAGCTTGGTGAGGTGTTTTCCAAACCCAGCTCCCAAATGCCCAGGTCAGCATTTCAGGTATGGCACTTCAGCTAGTATTTAGCTTGTAATTGAGGGCACACACAGGCAGAGGTTCCTCACTTTGCTCCATCTTCTTTCACAGATAGTTGCATGTTGGCAGCACCTGTGTTGTGCAGATTGCCTTCCCACTCTGACTGCTGAAACTGTGCTGCTGTGGTCCCCAGGCACCAGTTAATGCAATTACTTATGGACACAGGGAGAGACTGTGGCATTCTTCCCAGTTTGTAGCATCTTCCTATTGCCTGAATATTATTTATGGAACTGCCTGGGGTCAGCACTCGCAACCAAGCAGGTAAATCTTCAGTTGCACCACTAGTAACATGGCCTCACTCTGATGCATAAAGTACCTTCAGAGAGGCTTACAGCATCACTCTTGGCTTGTTTCGGATACTATGGTCTTTCCTGTCCTTCAAAAATGGGGATAACACTGTGAGTGTTCACAAACATGATAGTTTCTTTTGACTGGGATTACTGCCTGACATTAAGCAGTGAGAACAACAATGGAAGTAAGTCATGGCAACTCTTAGGAAGCAATTTAGTTAGATCTCTGATGAATTTTTGTGTCTCATGAATCAGGATTAGTATTCCCTGTATTGGGGAGAGGATTAGACAGAGGGATTAAAAGGACATCTTTACCCCACTGGACTCTGTGGAATAGCCCCTGAGGATATGGCTAAGAAAGAGTTCAACAGGAATGCCAAATTTCTGCTGAATAGGTTAAAAGGGTGAGGAAGCCTCTTCGGCAGCCATCCAAGCGCAGAAGACCTGCATAACATTCCTGCTGAATAGGGCCCTAAAGACAAAAAACAAAACAAAACAAAACAAAACAAAAAAACATAGGAACCTTGAAAAGCTTTTCTGATTGTGTCGCTTCTTATCAGCACCTCAGATCTCCAGAGACACTTAAACATATTTTTTTCAGTGCAGTTAGGCATCCTTTGAGATGTGCTAGTGCCATGGATGATATATTGTTACAAGAAAAGAAGTAAATAAGGTTGTTATATATTAAAAAAATAGGTCTTCATTGTTCTGTAAACAAGGTCCATTTCTTTTTATCAATTATCATTGAGAGTTAACCAAGATCATATTTAAAACACAAAATCAAACCCTTAATTGAGTGTATAATGTTTTGTGTTGTCATACATATATCTTATAGACATTAGTTACTTTCTATATCCCTAAAACTGAAAGAAGCAAACTTAACTTTCACTTTATGTTTGACTTTTGATATTGGTGTTTCCAAGCCCTTTTCTAGGATTTACTTCATGCATGTAGATCTTGGGTTTGTTCATAAAATTTTATCCAACCTCTAATGCCTTATGGAGGAATATTCAGAATTAATGTAATGGGGAAGTAGGAAATTAAAGTCTTACCTCTACAAGAGGATGCCAGTGAGCAATGGGTTTCCGAGGATATGAGAGCATTTCGTTCCAGTGGTCACGACCTAGACTTTCTGCATCGTTGCCTACTTGACATACTCCAATGACCTCATTGTGACCTACACTGTGAAAATGTTTCATAATATTTTTTTCTAAAAATTTTACCTTTAGAACTATACCATTCGCATATTTCATTAGAAACATTAATAACAGATTTTTAGAATTAATTCTTGCATGAAAAATATCATGTACTATAAAATTCATAGGTTTGCTCTTTGCATTTTCCACTAATCAGAACAATTTAATATTCCCCCCCTTTATAGCACCCCCTGTGTGTCTGTGTGCATTTGTTTCTTATTTTTGCATGAAGAATATAAAAGCTTCTTTGTCTCTGTTCTGTAATTATCTGCAAATAAAAGTAAACTCTAAGCCACAGTTTTATAACTGGAGGCCTGTGTGTGAGGGGTTTGAGTAAATGTGCTCAAACAGAACATCAGTGTGTAGAGTGTCTGATTATATGCTCACTTACTTCAGTTCTGGTAGACGTATATGCAGTGTATTAATGTCAGTTATGAATGAAAATCTATATTTTGAAAAGTAGAAAGGAAATTCTGCCTGGGAAAACAAAAAATTTGAGCCTTCTACCCAGATCAACATGAAATTAATTCTCCACTTACAGAGCAAAAATAATAACTTTCTTCCTGAACTCATATCTGCTGTACAAGATTTTATAAGCCAATAGTTGATGTCATTTTACAGCTACAGGTATCTCACCGGTCATAATCCATAACTGCTATCGACAAGTTAATTTGGTCAATGTTTTCTGGAGGGACATCAAAGACTATGGCTTCATTGTAAACAGGATTAAGGGTATTCCTCTTGGTGGAAGTTTTTCTTTTCTTTAGTCGCCTTCCTTCACACATTAAAGAAACCTTCACGTAGGGATCTGTGTGAATCATAAGAACAGTGTTGATTTTCTTTTGACGCTTTTAAGCAAACATAAATGGCAAGTGAAGGGAGCAGACTTCTTGTATTGTCCATACCTGCTTGCAGAATTCGTCTTCTAGACCTGACTGGAATTTGAGCTTCTTTCTTACCATGGAATGCTTGGGATGCAGTGGAGCTTTGAAAGCTTTACCTGGTTGACTGCTTATAATGAACAGTTTAGGTGAAAGAAGCCCCTTGTCATGTACAAACTTCTCAGAGGGTATTAAAATATCCATTGAACAGTGTTATACATGAGTATTCTATACAACAGCCTGTGTATCAGCCTATTTATAGCAACCTAATTACTTGTTAGATTGTAGCACAGACAGAAGACAACGTTTTTCACAATGGGATTTACTGATGTATGGTTAAATATAATTCAAAATGTAACAATTAGTAGCTTGTATTTCTCAAGACAATTATAATTATTTTTAAACTCATGAATACAGTAAAAAAAGAAAAGCTATTTATTTACAGACCCTTTCTGGGAGCTCTACAACTACCTGTCAGTATTTAGAAGTAATTTATTAATTTTTGCTTAAATTAGTTTATAATTTTCATTATCAAATTTTGAAAGAGTGGCTGAAAGGACTCTGGGATGTTCAATTCTTTGTCAATATGCCAACAAAAGCAGCACTGGTTCAGTGTCTCTTGGAGACTGGCAGAGAGGGTCAGTCTGCCTCTGTGCCATAGCCATAACAGTCTGCTGCTCAAATTCCCATTGTTAGGAATGAATTTTAGCCAGTCATGCTACTCTGAATCACAGTGGCTTTAGAAACAATTATCCTGCAGTCTACCTAAGAGCAAAAGTGTTTTAAATTGTTGGTTGCAACTGAGCAATCTAAATTATATTATTTATTTCTCACAAACTCCTGTACTCAGATAACTCAAGAGCTCAAATAACTCAAGTATAAGAATCCTCTTCTCAAAAATCACTCTGGGATTTGACAGGGTTGAATCTCTCAGGAGGGAAATGGGACATAAATCTACACTGAGTATTAAATTAATTCATACCTGATGCTCCTGTGATATCCATTGCTTTTAAATTTCTTGCCTTTATTATTGTAATAGTTAGTCTACCAGCTGTTGGAAGATAGCAGAGTGAAAACATAAGGTCACCAAGATCCACGTTATCCTGTTCCAAGAAAAGAGAGATAATATGAAGCAATAATAAGAATTTTCCTATACATAACAGAAGCTAAAAATATACTTTTGGGGGTCTACAGTTTGCAGGCAAAAGGTGAATTCTCATTCTGAAACACATCTGAAAAAACAGACATCCATCCGTATTCAAGATTTGAGTCGCTACGTTTGTTGCTGGACCACCAAAGTTCCCAAGGGTAAATGAGGTTTTAGTTTCTAGCACTCAGTCCTTGGAGATGACACTCATTTAAGTAATGCGGTACTGTAAGGCACCGGAAAATCTTTGTCCTGTTTTATATTTTGTAGTAATTTGTTTGTTCCATTGACAAGCAGCCACAGATGTCTGTGCCTTCCCTTCTGGTCTGCAACAGGATACCCACAGAGAGTTTCACAGAAAAAAAAACATCAGTTGCACAGGGCAAAGTCTTATGCAACTCTCAAGTTTGCATAAACTCAGGTATGATATGTCTGAAGTGTCTATGGCAATGGGACAGTCTCCACCAGCTGCAGAGTAAGGGCATTACTTCCTGTGCCTGGAGCAGACAAGCTCCCTTAAGTAAGCTTATCCACCTGTTTCATTGATTTACAACCCTTTCCTGTGTTAATGGCATCAGAGTTTCAGAAAGGTCATAGCAAGTGTGCAAATCCTATTTGCAGTTACAAAACATTGTTTTCTTGGTTGTTTTTTTCTTTGTTGTTGTTTTGTTCTTGGTGGTTTGGTTTGGTTTTGGTTTTTTGTTTTGTTAGTTGGTTGGTTGGTTTATTAAAAGGGAAATTCAAGTCTTTCATTAAAAATATAGTGAATAAAGGATTGTATTAAATTATTTCTGTGATTTGATTTGCATTTTTTTTGACTGAGCAATGAATTCATACTTTCATAGGCTTGTCTCCTGTAACCTAATATTTCATTCTTGACTTCAAAAACTTATCCTATCTAGTAAATTCAAAGCTACATTCCAGGTTTTACAGGGAGGGAAATACAGCTGTTGTGGAGTGTATCTTGCCCACTTAGCTTTGTGCCATAGCTCCTCTCCTTTCCCAGTTCGGCTACTTCTGTATCAGTCACCAAAAAATGAAGGGTGGCGGATGATATAGAAGGTGAGTGAAGATACCTCTCAAAACAGCCCCTAACACAGGTTTGTCTCTGAGCTGTCTGGCTGCTGTACAGATCAATGCCCAGAGCCTGAGTAATTATATTACATAGTTTTTCTGAGTTACTAGCAGAGATAATCAGGACAGAAAATGTTGCTGTCACAGAGCTGTAGAAAAACCTTGTGTCAGAAGGGAATTTTAGGTGTTGCTTGATCCAACCCGTTGCACAAGAGAGGCATCTTCGCTTTAGCTTTCAGTTCATTCAAGGCAAAAACCCAAAACACATACATTAATTTAAAAGTAGGTCCTTTCCTTGTGCTGTTATTTAAGAGAGATGCTGCCAAAGAAGGAAAAGGTTGATATTATGGGTCCTTTGTCAGGAATAACCAGCTTTAAACCCTTTAAACCCATCTTTTCTATTCTAAAGGACAGTGCTTCACATTGGCTGTAAAGCTAATAATGGCTGTGACAATATCGAGATAACTAATATGAGTCACCCAGTTTAGTGTCTCTTGATGGTGCATACTTGGAAACAGACCTGCTGCAACAAACTGTGTCACTGACACTTTGTGAGAGGATCAAAGTGCTGTTTGAGAAGGTGATGCTGTAAGAAGTATTACAGGCTAAAGCTATGTCAGCACATCTAGGAGGAATTTCTCTTGGCTGACACCTGCACTTAACATTATAGGAGGAATTTCCCAGTGATCAGCTGGAGCTTGATACCTATAGCCAGGAGAACAGGAAGCAAAGTTTTCATTTATCCTTCCCAATGTAACAAAGAGCAACTTCCAGCATGGAAGTGTACTTCCACAGCTCTGGGGTGCTGAGATTTGTAGCTGTGAAATCCACTTATGCTACAGCTCTGAGGGGAGCAGGATTTCATAAGCCATTTAAAGAAATGATTGGCTAAAGCCATCTTTTTTGAGAATTTGTCAGTCTAGAAAATTTTTGATAGAGAAGTTATTTTCAATGAATTGGTCACTAGCCTTCAGAAGAAGACGGCATTGGTGAATTACCCAGGTTTTCCCTGACCATAAAGAAGCCCATTAGGCATCTGTTGCTATAACTGCGTATTTTGGCATTCCTCAATATTGTCAGGCATAGCAATGTCACTCTCTATTCAACTCCAGTGCTCCACATGGTGACTAGGAATTCATTCTCTGAATAGTGTAAATGCTTCACTGTTACTACCAAATATAAGGGTTTCCATTCCAGACTTGGTCATCCTGAATGAACACTTTAAAAACTTGTTATGAATTCTTATCAAGAAGTTCATAGGTAAATGTATTACTATAAAATTGATTCATATATAAATGCCAAGAAAAATCGTATTATCACAGAATATCCTGAGTTGGAAGGAAATCACAAGGATCATCAAGTCCAGCTCTTGGCCCCGTACAGGACACCCCAAGAATCACACATGTGCCTAAAAATGTTGTCCAAATGCTTCTTGAACTCTGTCAGGTTTGGTGCTGTGACCACTTCTCTGGGCAGCCTGCTGCAGTGCCCAACAACCCTCTGGGTGAAGAATCTTTTCCTGATATCCAGCCTAAACCTCTCCTGACACAGGCTCATACAATTGCCTCAGTCCTGTCACTGGTTACCAGAAAGAAGAGTTAAAATATGTTAACCTTCTGCATAAATGAACTGGTTGGATGGTTGGGCCCAGAGAGTACTGGTGAACGGGGCTGCATCCAGTTGGCAGCCGGTCACCAGTGGTGTCCCCAAGGGATCAGTGCTGGGCCCAGTCCTATTTAACATACTTATCAATGATTTGGATGAGGGGATTGAGTCCATCATCAGCAAATTTGCAGACGACACCAAGTTGGGAGAGTGTCAATCAGCTAGAAGGCAGGAGGGCTCTGCAAAGGGACCTGGATAGGCTGGAGAGTTGGGCCGATTCCAATGAGATGAAGTTCAACAAGGCCAAGTGCCGGGTCCTGCACTTTGGCCACAACAACCCCCTGCAGAGCTACAGGCTGGGCACAGAGTGGCTGGAGAGCAGCCAGGCAGAAAGGGACCTGGGGGTGCTGATCGACAGGAGGCTGAACATGAGCCAGCAGTGTGCCCAGGTGGCCAAGAAGGCCAATGGTATCCTGGCCTGCATCAAGAACAGTGTGGCCAGCAGGAGCAGGGAAGTGATCCTTCCCCCACACTCAGCACCTGTGAGGCCACAGCTTGAGTATTGTGTTCAGCTCCGGACCCCTCAGTTCAGGAAGGATATTGAGGTGCTGGAGCGGGTCCAGAGAAGAGCAACCAGGCTGGTGGAGGGACTAGAGCACAAGTCCTATGAGGAGAGGCTGAGTGAGCTGGGGTTGTTTAGTCTGGAGAAGAGGAGGCTCAGGGGTGACCTCATCACTCTCCACAACTGCCTGAGAGGAGGTTGTAGCCAGGTGGGGGTCGGTCTCTTCTCCCAGGCAATCAACAGTAGGACAAGAGGGCAAGGGCTTAAGCTCTGCCAGGGGAGGTTTAGGTTGGATATTAGAAAGAAGTTCCTTACAGAGAGAGTGATCAGGCATTGGAATGGCCTACCCAGAGAGGTGGTGGATTCACCGTCCCTGGAGGTTTTTAAGATGAGGTTGGATGTGGCACTGAGTGCCATGATCTAGTAATCACAGTGGGGTTGGACTTAATGATCTTGGAGGTCTCTTCCAATGCAGTTAATTCTATGATTCTGTGATTCTATGGTTAGGAAAGAATGGATCACATATGTTGAATGCAGTGTCAGGAATTATTCAATAATATACTGGTCCACAAACTTTGTCTTACATGGGAAAATTAATTGTCACCTGCACTGTGATGTGTTTTTAGCAAATGCTGCAATGACAATACTTTGTTAATGCTTTTTGAAAAATTGCATTGGGTATTATACAGGAAAAACATTGTTATACTGGAAAGAGAGCCTCTGATTTCTTCAGTCTTTTCCAATTCTAGAAGTTTTGGTGTTGTAGCAATGGGTCACAGATGACTGTGAGATTGTTCATAAACCAGTGCCAATAGTAATCTAACCAGGGCAGTCTGAGAATGTGACTGAAGGGAAGCTTGCAGGCCGCTTTTTGGCATGCAAATCCTTCTCCAAGTCTGAAAAAGAAGCCCTGTCTTCTCACAGTTTCATTTTGACTTGTAGGGAATGAATGACTACTCCATCATACTGGCTACTAGTAAATGTTTCCTTAATTTTGCTAAGACAGATTTTCTAATAGAACCTTTCCCCATGCCCTGGCTGTTCCTCCTTGCTTACCCATTTTTGTAATAAACGGGCAACATTTTCAACAGTTCCATTGTAAATTTTGCTGTTGGGGCCTCAAGGTTCGGTTAGAGAGGTTTAATGAGGGAATGTTCTTTAAAGAGTGTCACAATCTGTGACTACACCACAGAATTTGCATGTGTGTGCGCACCTATCTGAATAACTGCAGTGAAGCAGGCAAAATGCTCTGACTGGGGACCAACGATGTCACAGGTGGGACCCTTCCATCCAGCAAATACAAGTTTTTACTATACATTCAGTTTTTCACAGAACCAAAGCCCACATAACAGTGCACAGAGAGGATTAGTGAACATCGTGACAAGTTTAAAATCACTGAGCTACATGGCTTAAGCCATGGATTGTCACTAAAGGTGTGCTGTATTAGCAAGAAATAGCTTCAAGGAACAGAATTAACAAGTATAGAAGGCAGGATCTTCTGCAAGGATAATGTTCCTCTTTGAATTCAGTACTTATGTGTTACTATGTATGCTTGACAATATGTAGGAATGTATTACACTGCCAGAACCATTTTAAAATTCCTGCATAGGAAGAAATGTCATAATATAGTAGATTATCAAGTCATGCACGTTGCACATTCAAAGATATGTGTCTAACTTCATTCAGTGTGGTAGTAATACCATACTGTGCATGTTACAGTGCAACCATGACAGCTCTAATACAACCAGACCAAAAACTGGGCAATTGTATTAATAACTTAAAGGAAAATAAATAGAAGATAATTAAATTCCAATTATAATTTCTGTACATGTATATGCTGCATATTATTTTTCTTCTGGTACTGTTCAGCATGAAACATATAAGAGGAAGAAATCACTGCTTTTTAATCTGTAACTGCTCATTCTTGTGTTTTAAAAAAAGGTAGAACAATCTTGGCATCTGCTTTGCTTTTCCAGTGCCCCAGGCTGTGGCCCAAGGCTTGAGGTGATGGTTGAGTGCCTTGATGTTGTAAGCTGTGCAATACAACAAGCTGCACTACCTGTTTTTGATAATCCCACCTAGATTTGTGTCTGAGCCCTCATACTGTTCATGCAGTCCTTTGTTCAAAAGGGCAAGAGTATGAAGTTTTTTCCTTAAAAACCTCCCAGTGTTACCTAGGAGAGTTATATGTATTCAATCCAGCTGGAGAGTTCAAACCAGAGGTGTAAATCACAAGGTTTGCCTGAAAACTGCAAAGAGAATGAATCCCACGCTGAAATCTCAAGGTAAATTTCACTCTGATTCCTGTTAGAAGCATGGAGACATAGCTCCCCTCACATTATCCTTCCTACTTGCTCTATTTTCTAGTGGAAATTATTTATAACATTATAAAATCATATTATTTTAATAATTTTCAGTGACTTCTACTGAAAGGTTTAATTTTCCTACTTTTCCAAGAAAACATTTCTGCTTTTCCTCCTGTAAAATTAACACAAAATAAATACATCTTTAAAAATGTTGAATTATAATAGTAATATTAATAGGTTTTTAGTCTAGAGTCACATGGTATTTATAGAACTTAAAATTATTAAATTTTGCTACAGGATAAATTACTCCTTAGTACTGTGTCAGCAGTTCCATGCTGTTACCTAGTGAGTATAACAGTCTATTAAACAGGGAGAAATGTAACCTTAAAGAGGATGGTGAACATGGGCCCCTAAATGGCCTTACCTTTGATGCCTTGGAGGCTGCAATAAGCAGCTTAGGCTATATCAAACCTTCTCAGGGAAACTTGTAGATAACCTGGTAGGCAGGGAGTTTTTGATAAATGGGTATAACATTTGGGATCAGATTTCTCCTCCCCCTTCTCATAAATATATTTGAGTATTTATATATAAAAATAGTAATGTAAAATCATGCAAAACAGGCAGCAAGGGATGTAAGAAAACAAGACAGATTAGAGGTTACAACTTCTGCTTCTGATGCTGGTCTGGAAGAAGATATGTTGTCCTTGAGTTAGGCATTCCTAAGGTTTGTGCCCATTTTTTGGCAACTTGAGTTTTGTATTTCTGGAGCAGAGAAGCCGTGATAGGCCTGTCACCACGCAGGGCCTGTGCCACTCTAATTAAAGCATATGCCTCAATTATACCAGGTTCCTCAGATCTCCAGCTATAAAAAGACAGACGGTACTTTTTCACTTTTTGGGTATGGTGCAAAACTAATTATGGATTGTGAGGTGCTCACACGTATTTTTATGCATCTCACCAACTTGCCATTAATGGGAGTACTTACAGGCCCTTGCTTATTTCCTTTAAAGTTCCTAACTGTTGAAAGAGGTTTTCAAGGCATTAGTGATTTTAGAGACTTCATGAATTCCCACTGCTATGTCAGAGCTGCGCAGCTCAGGCATTGGTAGCTCTGCATCCTACCTCTTTTAGCAGTTATACATGACTCTGCAAAGGACAATGGAAACCAGAAAAATAGCAGAGGTTTCATGAAATGAGATATATCATTTAAGGTTCTGAAGCACAGAAAGGATAGATTACCACTATTTAATTAATGTGTCTCTTTTTTTCTCCCCTTGTAGCTGAGGAGAATTAGTTGTATTTTAAACAAACAAAAAAATCTTCCTAGTTATTTCCAAATCTTTTCTGGAATTAATGGAATTATACTGCTATAGTGCAAGATAAATTTTACCGTACATCAATCTAATATTTGATAATGGGGGGATTTGAATTTTGCAAAGATTTATTTTAGAGGAAGTTCACTCAGCTAAGAGAAGGATGACTTAAATATACTAGGTATATGTGTTAAATCTAAATGAATTAAAAATGCTTTAAATAATGCTATCTACTTTTTGGGATATACATTAATTAAATTGTTCATCTGCTTTGAGAAGCATGAAAAAAGATTTGAGTGGTAAGTTATTAATTCAGTTGAGGTATATGTCCAGGACACAAATATTATGAATATCCCATACTAAAAAAAATTGAGACACTAATCTGTTTGGGAATGACAGTAAATCTAAAGTATCTAACATGAAGAATTCATTAAGTTAGCTTTACATTTTTCATTATTACATCATACAATTATTTTGAGTTATATCTACAAGAAATATATACAAACTCTTTCAAAATGTTTTATTTTAATTGAATTTGTATGTGACTAGAAGAGAGCCACTTACTTTCTCATTGCACGTTTTAAGATGAATAGAAAAGATATGACTGGAAAATTCTATTTTCATGTCATCTTAAATCAAAGACATGAACTCTGGTAAAGTAGATGTTTATTAATGCCTCAACCAATCTATATCTACAGAAATATGATTAAGTAAAGTGTGTGGAAAATGGGAATGGCCTGTCTTTTACAATTATTCTCTCAATACATCAATGTCACACTATATTTCATGTTTTAATTTAATTTGAAAATTGCATAATTTTCTCACTGTGATTTCATTTTTTTTGCATTTCTTTGGTTCTATTTCTTTTCTTCATGGTTTTCTTAAAAAATGAAAGCAAATAGAGCTAGGTGTGCAAAAAATGAGTCTGATTTCACTTACTGGGAAAGAACCCTATTCTGAAACTTGGTTTCACTACAGTAAAGAAATATGAGAAAGCTTACGTGTTTGCTTGTATTTCACAGGAATTTATATTGCTTTGGGTAATTTTCATGCCAAGTCACAGATGGGTCTCAGCTTTTGTGCCTATACAGCTGTAAAATGTATATATATAGAACCTAGTCTGATGGGATACGTAAAGAGGTAGGATCAGAAAGTGTACTGTATCTGTGGCACAGTAATTGTTACTTAGCACATGCTGATAAAAATGTTGGACCTGTGAGATTTTTGCATGACTATTACAGTGAAAAGTAGAATCAGCTAAAGAATCTAAGAAAAAAAACCCTGCAAAGTGGTAGAGAAAGCCCTTAGGCCAGCCAGACTACTGAAGGTGTTGTGTATTCTAAGAAAAAAAAATGAACCAACAAAACCCTCTGACAACTAAGTTCAACTTAACTTTGTTGCTTAACAAAGTATGTACGTTGATTTTATTTTATTAGACTTTATATTAGTGATGCCAAGATGGTATTTGAAGCACGTCATAGTCAGACAGACATCTTGCCCCACAGAACAGTTCTGAATACAACTACTTTGTGCTGCACTTAGTAGGGACTGAAAAATAAGAAGCCTTCCTGCAGAGTGGGCTGCAGAGAACCACTACAATTTTCAGCTCAGGGAGTTTATGTTTTTATTTTAACTTACTTATAATTTTGCTGAGCATCTCGTATCCAAAGTAAAGCATCCAGCAGATAGCATATCCTCTGTCTCCACTTCAGAGCCTGAAGATCCTTTGACATGGATTTTTGGAGTCTGTGTGCTGGGGTTTTTTTTCCCTCTCCTGTTTCCATTATCCTTGTGTCATGACTGTTGTTCTGTAAGGTAGGTCACTGCAGGCCACATAAGAGGGATCCTCCAGACACAGCTTTGTGTTGTGACAGTCATTCAAGATACCTTAGAATGTGGGTAGCTGGAGCCTTTCACTCCATGTACACTTCAGAACAAATCCAGTTAGTGTCTTTGAGAAGAACATACACATAACTTTCTCTTGCCACAATGCCCTCAGTAAGTAAAGAACAGAGGCCTGCTCTTGTAGGCAGTCAATGTAGTTATCTCTCTGAAGACCCAACATCCCAATTCCATAATTTCTATCCTATAAATATGATGGAGTGATTAACTGAAACTGCCTTTCTAATGGGTTAGCTGCATACCATCCTCAGTTATCTGAGTGCATTTACAGAATATAATTGTTCTTACTGAGTAATTTAAGACTTTATTGATAAATTATTCTGTGTTAAGAGCCTTAAAAAAAACACAACTCCATTCAGTAAAAATAAACTTCATTCCTAAACTTGTTTTTAAACATATGCTTAAATCCTATAGATTTTACTGGCTTTGAATACTTTTCACAGATCTTCAATTCACAACTATAGTGGTTTGCTGTCTGGGCCTAAGAGTGAATCTAATGAATTATCCTGTAGCTATTGAGATAGAAATAATGTCTTAATTTGTTCCAAACAAAATTGATGAACTGGGGAGATATTCTAAATTGAAGTAATGAAAATTACTGGGGACATGATTGGAAAAGCTGGAGTACTTGTCCTGTGTGTGTGTATGTGTGTGTGTGGCCATGCCCGAAATTGATTTCACAGGAAAACCAGAAACGAGGCACTCTGAAAGTGAAACTTCTGTAGAAAGTTAATATACGCAATTTTTAACTCCCTCATCAGTTATTAAGAAGAGGAAAGTGTGAGTACAAACTCTGAAGGGTTGCTAGATGGCATTGAAGTTCAAAGACAAAAGTTAATCGAAGTTTAAGTTTCTCCTTGCAAATTAAATGGTTCCTCTGAAATTTTGGTTTCCTGAATTGTTACTGCTTTTTTCCAATTCTTCTATGATTTGTTACTTGGTAGAAAATACAAAGTTCAGTGTAGACTTAATAGTAAAAAGAAGTCTGCCCTGGCTCTTCTTTCCCAGTTATTGCAGGATGCCTTGTATAATTTTGGTTGATACTGGGGGGCAGAGGTTGCATGTGTGTGTGTGTGTAGGGTAGGAAATGCCTGAAAGCAAGAGAAAATAACTAATCTTCATGATCTGATATGTAAAAGTGAAACCTGAGAGACATGAGTTCACAAGCAAGGTGCTGTAGACAGATTTGTTTCTCCTCTTCTACCAATGTATTCCACTTTATCAGAGTTTACAAGTTGCCACCTTTGGTATTGTACTTCCAAAATCTGTTGAAAGGGAAGTCTCATGAGGGTGGGATGATTTCTGAATGCTAAAGCTTTAAGGGAGAGCACGTTAGCATGGAGCAGACTTAAATCTTTTCCTCTCCAGGGAAGGCAGTGGTGCTTCAGAACTGCTGACAAGCTTGGGAAGAGCAATGAAATGTCAATTGCCCTATATAGGAATATATGTTTGGAGGGCAACTTTTCTCAAAAGGAAATAAAGAAGGAGCTTCTTCTGGGAAACATAAGAATTTTGATGTTAAGTGAAGGTGGTAAAAATGGAAGGACAGGTAGGTTAGGCAGACAAGGGGATGCCTCAAAGAGGGCAGTGTCACAAGACAATATACAGTGAAGTCTCTGAAATTGGACACTAGTTGCTTAAAGTGAGGACTAAAGCTTTTAATGAATGTCCATCAGTATCTATCATGTCAAACACAATAATTTTTTCACAACATGTAATTGATTTTGACTAGACCTCCATTTTTTTGAAATACTAAGACTGAAAAAACCCAAAGTAAACCAGAGGTTCGTGGTGGTTTAGTGTGCAGTACCCTACAGTGCAATCTAACCTGGGTGGACCAACCTTGCTGACTTCAAAGGAAACTCTTGGTGAACATCACATAGATCGAAAAAGATGAGAAAATAAGCCCTCGTGGTTTCAAGGCTAAATGTTAGCTTGTTGTAAGAAACAGAGGCTAAATGACAAGTTAAGTATTCATTATCTCTAGGCTCATGAGCTCAAAGAAAATGAAGCAGCAAATCCATTCTAATGCATAAAATTATTTCTACAATTTGCCAGTTACCTCTTGCTTCCATTCTGACATAAGTTGAAAGATATGTTTAATTATCTCCATATACCACTAATAATGAAAATCTCAAATGGATCCAAGAGAAATTACAAGGGAGGAAGCTGGTTCTTCAAGTTTATTAATCAAAATATTTTAATCCAGAATGTCTTGCCTGTTAACTTTCTTTTCCCTACTGTGTTAAAATGAAAATGTCAATTTAAACTGAATCTGTATGCAAATTAATGGATTGGCCTTTCACTCCACCTTGAGTTATGAGAGCTGCATGTGAACTTTGAGCTTCACTAAAATATGAAAAGATACTGCGTCTTCTAACCCCATTCAATTATTATTCAATTATCTGTTCGTGTAAAGGGACTGAGAGCAATCAGTATGTCAGAGCCCTGAGGGCACTAACAGTCCTTACTGGCCCTGACTGCCTACCAGGCCTTCCCCTCCACCTGCCCCTGGCCCAGCTCCCCATTTCAGCCGACTCAGGGAGCTTGGCCCATCCCTAGGGAGCTGGCTGATGCCAGGCTGATGCCAGGTCTGCCCTCCAGGTCCCTAACTGTCCCACTCACTGGCTGGAGTGGTGGCATGGGACCTGGGTGACCAGGTCCTGCCCAGAAGCTCCAGGATTCCCTGCTGCTCTTGATGCTGCTCCTGATGTCCCAGCCTGCAGGGAGCAGCCAGCCCTTGTGCCCTGCTGACACAGTCTTAATAAAGGATAGTCCTGCAGAGTGGCCATTCTGTACAAAAAAGGCTAATTAGACATGGTGCTGAAATTACATGATACTAGAATTTTTTGGGCCCTACTAACAGCTCCACACCTTCCCTTGGCACTGACTGTCATTCTCAGTGTAGGAATTTTGTGTTGTGTAAAGCAGCTATCTGTTATATCATGTATTCTGAGCACATCACTCTGAGAAGGAGAGAAACTAAGCACCTGGGTAGTGCTGAAAAAAGATAGAGAGGGTCACAGCATTAGGAAAAAAGGATGTTCTTCCCAGTCTGTGCAAGAACTTAGAGTTTTGTGGATTTATTCATTATATTTACATTAGGTGTTCTGAATTGACTTCCTTACTGCTCAGGCTTAGCACAGGTCATACACAAAATGGGTAATAAAAGGACATTTCTACAAATCCAAATCTACTTCGAGTGTAAGTTTGCTCTACAATTTTGTTTTTGAGGAAGTTGATATAAAAAAAAGGATGGTCCAAATAAAAATCACGTACTTGAAATACAGAAAGGTAATGTCAAACTCTATGCTGCATTAGCATGTCTCTCCTGCCACTGCAGAGCTTTTCTCTGAGGTAGGTTTTTTATTTTTTTTATTTAATCAGATGTCTCTTGATAGATTTTTCCCATCTGCTATGAAATTCTGTCCCAGGTGAGACTGCAGCAGGAACGGTGGCCTGCTATACATGTGTACACACCCTGGGAAGGTCAGAAGGGGCTCATCCTGCTCGGGACTGCGGTGTAAAGAATGCAGAAGCTGGAGAAGCACATTTGCCACGTTCACTGTAAACAGGCGGCAAAGTAGCACTTTGCCCCTAGATTTTGACCACTTCAGTATAATGCACAGACTACTAAAGTAACTGCTAGTGAACAGTGTATTGCCATTAATCCAAACTCTGTCTGCTCATTTAAAAATTCTAGTGACTGGAACAGGCCACCCAGGGAAGTGGTAGAATCACACATCCCTGAGGAGATTTAAAAGCTATGTAGATGTGGCACTTAAAGAGGTGGTTTAGTGGTGGACTTGGGTGATTGGTTGGACTTGATGATCTGGAGGGTCTTTTCCAACCTAAATGATTCTGTGATCTCTGGATATCAAATCCACATTTGATGAAATCCCTGGTGAACCTTTTCTCTCTCTCTTGCTTTCTTTTTTTTTTTTTTCTCTCTCTTTCTGACCCTTTCTGGCTTCTCATCCCACTAAAAAGTAATGCAAGAATTATTATTTAAGTTGGACTTTTGAAAAGCAATTATTTTCTGTTTGCAGGTCCTTTTAAGTTTAGTGCCAATTCACATCCAATGGGTTTATGAATCTAGATCTCCTACCTTTTTTTTCTATGAGTTACATAGTGATTTTCTTCATTTTGTTTGAAAGTTATTTTTAATTTTCAATAGGTACTTTTCCTGGGTATCCTTGTGATTCTAAAGCCAATGATCAAGTGTACTTCTGTTGAAATTTCTCCATGTGTTTTGTTTCTCTAGAGACAATCTTGTCATGTTATGTCATGCATCCCCTCAGGTCAGGGAACTGTGAGAACACTTCATGTGTTTTCTGGCAAAAAGCATCTTCATTTCTAGAGTTCCCTGATGATGAAATCCTGTTACCTTTCAAACTGACTTGTTTACTATTAAGTAGTGCCACTAAATACATAAAGCTGGCTTGTGACCTGTCGCCTGTATAAACAGTAACAGTGGTGCCTTGCAGACTCCCATGTGCCATCCACATAAAGTTTCATCCACCAGAGAAAAGGTGAAAATGGATCATTATGGCTTAAAACCATGTCTGAGACCATTCCATGTAACCTGCCATTAGACTGAATGCACAATGGAATTTCTCAATATGCATTCTACTAGTAACACTTCTCCATAAAATTATCCACTTTTAACAACAGAAAAGCCATTTCCATAGAAGTTTCATTTACTTCTTAGTAATTTATTTGAATGGGTCATATAGAAAAGAAAATCTCAAAAGAAAAGTAAATTTCAAAGGGAAGCAGCCAAGGCAAAGAGATTACTTCACCACTGGCAATATGCTGTTAATAGGTAGGGTGCAAAGGTGTGGAGTTTTACTGCTTTGATTGTCCTTTCACAGTCATTCCATTTTAATTGCAAGTTAAATGGAAGAATAGAATTATGGACATTAAGGTTAATCCTAAAAAATACAGTTATTAAATATATCAAAATAGATGGACCCTAAATCTTCAATACTGCAAAATTACCTCATTTTATAATTTAGAATCTCTCTGGTTTCCAAATACAAAATAAATTGAAATAATAGAGGGAGGAAGAATGAAAAAGACAATAAAATTAATGATAACAAGACAGTGTCATTCCAGAAGTGTGCGAAGGAGGACTGCTTTCATCCTTTGCTTCTCAAACCATCACACTTCTACATCTGGTTTGCTTCTCAAGCCATCACCACTTTCTACAAAGAAAATTGCACATCTGTATGAGGAGAGATGTTGGAGGTTTAGTGGTTCTTTTTTGGGGGTGGGGAGGGAAACATGGGAGAGAAGGCAAGCTCTTCTGTTTCCTCTCAGAGATGCAAGTGACAGTTTCATAACAGACTGCTCTGTAAAATTTGCTGACTGCAGAACATGCTGAGATGCTGTTGGTATCTCATGCTTTCAGAACAAATCTCCCTGCCTCACTTCCCCAAAGAATGCTCTGGAATCTCTGGTGATCCAGTGACATGGGGTTACTTCTACCACTTCTCTCAGGCTACTCCAGGAACATTTCAGTGTTTCTCAGTATCTTAATTGCTGATACTACCCAAATTCATGCAAATCCAGCCACCTTCCTTTCTTCAGAGATAGTTCTGGATTATTGCCATTAGGACACTTAAGCTATGTGGATCTGCTAATGAAGAATTTATGCTCTTGCTGTGCATTATCTACCTACCTTACAAATAAACACAACCCTTTAATCTTGAATCTGCTAGGCAGTTTACCAACCCAGTACTACATCTACTTAGGAGCCATACAGAAAGAAAAGAGCTTTAAAATAAACAAAAGACTATGAGGAAGCTGAAGGAAGGTGAAGAAAGAAGACAGAAATCCATTTTAGAAAATGCAGACTCTGAAATCAAGTGTATCATCCAGGTGTCTACAGCATGAGCAGGGGAAGATGTGACTGGGCAGTGTGTGATAACAGTTCTTTTTCTGTAATGCTCGTTCTCTATCAGATGTGTTAGTGCCTCCCTATTATATTTAGATATGCACTGGAGGCAATTTTAGGGCCACTTCAGTATGCATGTTTTCTCTCTTAAAGAATGCACAGAGGGTACGGTAAGATGTGAGATAAAGAGAGCACTAAATATAGAAGTGCTTTAATGGTTTATGTCCACAAAAAAATGAGTCAACAGAACTCCCTCCTCTTAGCAGACTTTCCTTCTAACTCATTTTACCTTGCATGTGCTACATGTGAAACGCACCTAGAGAGGAAAAGGATTGTCTTCTGCAGCTTGTTTTGTTCTTTCCCATGGAATCATGTGCACATGTGTGAAGCGTGTATGGTGAGCTGCCCAGACTTGTACCTGGTTATGTTTATATTCAGAATAAATAAATAAATATATTCAGTACCTACTTGCCCACGGGTAGGAAAAAAAGTAGCACTTTTAGACAGCCTGTGAGTGATTCAGTAAACAGTATGTCACAGTCACTTGGATGCCTTCTCAAATTTTCAGTTTAGTTGCTTATAATTTAAATAATTTGATGGTTTTTAGATGAAATCAGAGTTGTGAATTGACTTGTTCTAAATGGCAAGTTCACTTTAGGTCTCTGTTAGTTTGATTTTGGGTACTCATTTTGCCACCTTGACAGGGCCTGACTTCAATTTTTTGGAAGGAAGTATGAATTTAGTATATTTATCTCTGACCATCCTGAGTCATAACTTTTGAAGCAAAACTATCTGAAAAGAAGGGTAGTATCTTTTGTGTGTAGGCTGATTTAGCACCGAAAAGTTTTCTGAAATAAGTAACATTTGAGAAGAACAGAAGTGGCTGGATGGGGATGAAGAAAGTGAGCATCTACTGCTATAGATACTTGTTTGGTTTTAAAAAATATCTGTATTTTAATGAAAAAAGTATTACTGTTATACATAGGATGAAAAGGTTTTTATATGTTATTTCATAATAAAGTCTTTATATTGAATGAACTGTTTTTCATGGCTTTCCCAAGAATGTTGATACTCTCTCTATATAGAGTAAGGTGAAGGATTTGGAAAAGGAACTGGTAAATGAGAAACCATGCTGAGCTACCTAAAGGAATGGGTCAGGGATGCTCTGCAGAAACCTGGAGGGAAAATAATTTGTTTTCATTCCATTAGGAAGGCTACAGCCAGGCAAAAATTGAAGATGTGGTTATAGAACTCAGCTAATTTCTGATGGAGAGATTTCTATCTGCTTTCTCCAAGAAGAAAGGTGATAACTCACTCGTATTTTACCCATCAAATTTTGGGGGAGGATAAGTACCTACAAATCTTTGTTGAGTAGGTAATTGTCATGTATTTCTTTTACAGAGAGGAATAATAGGATGGTAATTTGCTTGTTCTGCTGTTCTAGTACGTTTTCTGATGTGTATCTCAAGTGATCTGTTTAATTATTTCATACGGCTTTTTGTACTGTTTACAAGATACTATTTCCAAACTATAGCAAGAGAATATGCATGAAATCCTAGCTTCAGTGGAAATTCTTTCCCTGACTTTACAGTACAGTCAGGATTCAATCCTAAGCACTACTTGTTTCTACCTGCATAAGATGTTGTGGTCCCAGTAGAGGAAAGTTTGTTGTTAAATTAGCATTTACTGTAAGAATCTGTGCTCAGTGAAGTATAAACATGAAAGCTTTTCATTATTTTTAAGTGATTCCTTTCTTCCTCATGATCATAAATAACTCTCTAGGGTGCTCAAAACCAAAGTCTGCTGTTTTCTTTCTATCATTTCTGTACACAATTTTGTTCCACTTTACTGCATACATATTTATTTTATTGTTGGGGTTGTTCAGAGGAGTTATGGTAATATAGATCAGATGGTTGATTAAACCATAACTGGCTTTGAAAACTACTTATAAAACCCCAGCATGCTTTTAAAAAGAAAACACATATAGAGTTCTATGAATTCTGAAAACAGATATAAACAATGCAGTATGGGGTACTGTTCTTTTGTTCTTCTGAGTTAACTTTCATAGTGTTTGGATAGAAGCTTCCATATAAATGGAAAATTTTACATGTTGGATGATACGGCTTATGTACTATTCACTGCTCCTTTTGAAAAAAATTCACTGCAGAAAATGGAAGAGGTGATGTTGGGTAGGAGGGGCGATGGATTAGAGGAAGTTAATAATTGATTGCCTGGCAAGCAAGGTTATATTTTCTGATGTTGTGATAAACTGCTATTTTTTAGATGCCAGATTTGACCCAAGTATCTGAGTGGGGAATTTTATCCCTATAGTTCACATAATCAACTGTGAAAACCTCCAGCTGCCAGTTGTTTTCTTCTACCATGCCCATCACAAGAAAGATGCCATCACTAGTCAGAAATCTTCTTCCAGGTGGTGTACGTAGCTTTAATTCGGAGTTTGCCTGATGAATGGAGTAGTTAACGATTAAGCATTCACTGAGGTAAGAGGTAGTTGTGACTACTGTTTTCTCGAATAAATAGAACAAAGTGTTTAATCAAGCAATGAAGGGCCAGGAACATGTAGCTACATAAATCTTAAATGTCATAATACCACAGACAATGCTAATGCAATCATTTGAGCCTGTGACTTCACCAAAGTATATTGTGTGAAATCCTCACTCTGATTCTCTGCTAGGGAGCCACAGGAAGGCTCAGGCATTGCAAAAACCTGTATGCTTCATTTATCCCTGTGATTACTAATAGTGACTTCAGTGAGACTAGCTAAAGAATATCCATAATTTTAGAATTTGGGTGTGCATTATGAATTGCCTTTCAGTGTTTGTGACAACTCGTGCAGAATTCAGAGATTTGTGTGTGTGTGTCATTTAATCTTCCCTAGGCAAGAACAAAAGGAGGTTGTTGTGGTCTGTTGGATTTTTTCAGAAAACAGTTGTTCCTGATACATATGTATTCTGAATGTTTAGAGAAATGAGTATTCATGAGGAGAAATTAAATAAAACAGTAAGTTAAAAGGAAGATCTCTGCTCTAATGATGTCATAAACTTGGCGCTGATAAATCTTCATGAAAAACCTTTTAGTCAGGTTATAGGTGCTCAGTTTTGGCAATGTTTCTTTAGCTCTGCTCTCAGAAGAATAGCTAACTTACCATGAAAGAGTGATGCCTTTCTGTCCCTCTTACCTTGGATAGTTTGACTGCCAAGTAACCTACTTTTTGCAAAGTGAAAGACTGGAAGAGCATAGCTATATATTTTTCTGCAGTAACCTGAGCAAGGTTCTCTACAGAGCCTTGGCAGCAACCCTTGTGCTCTGAAGGGCTGTAGCTAAAGACAGAAAAGCTGTCGTGTAAACAATTAGGGCCTCCATAGTATTTGGAATTATACTTATTGACCATATAACCAAATCTTAGCAAAATGCTTTGTATATCCTTTGAAATTTCTACTCTCATTTATGTCAGTTCAGTTGTTTCATCTATTTCTTTCAAATAGCTATAAGTTTCCTAGACTTGGAGAAAAGTTAGAAAAGCTACAGGTACATATATAGATACATATTGTGGGAACAATATGTCCTTTTCCACAAGTCAGATCAAACTTCAGCTGCAGCTGCTGATGTTTTGCCCCTACATAGGCAGTGGGGAGGCCTGATTATGTAGCCAGTGGTATGGCCTTATCTTAATTTTGGCAAGATCTACAATTTAACCTGTAATCATAAAACCCATGCCTCACAGCACTAGTTATGATCCAGTAATTCTTCCCCTTTATAAAGATGATACTTTGTCCTCTGTAACAGGACTCTTGCTACAGATCTTGGAATAGTGAAAGGTAAAAGTGTGAGATGGATTATGTCCTCTAACAAGACTTGGAAAGGGGTCAGACAAATCACTGGTGAGAAAAGAGCCTGGGTACAGTGGTAACTGTATATTCACATTTTAGGTTGTGTTAGGATGCCTGTTGGGTATAATGTGCCAGTGGTTCTTCCCAAATACCTTGGCTATGCCCTTCCCAAAGAATCAGTACATCCTGGTAAGAGTTCTGGGAACAGTTATAGTGAGCCCCTACGTAAATAGCAACAAAAAGTCCTCTTACTGCTTAAATACAAGACCAAGGCAAACTAACATGAAACCTGGGTAAACAGACTGTACACAGAGGGAAACTGTAAAACTCTGAAATACTCTGTTTGGTGTAGAAAGGATGCCTGATGGCTGTGATTTCTAGTGGGGATTAAAGGCTTAAAATGGCTTGAGGCTTTTCACATAAGCACGGCATGATCAGAGGGAAGAATACTTTCAAGTTTGGTTCCAAATACTGAAACTTCATTTAAAGTGTAGGATTGTTCAGAAATTTTGATGAATCCATAAGCTACTGAATTGCTTTCTGTGACCTCTGCTAGAAAAAAGAGACAGAGTAAGCATTCCCAAAACTGTTTAATAATTAAATGCATGTTTGAAGTGATTTGTTTCCCTGCCTGGCTAAATACATGTTTAAACTGAAAGTTATGTAACCCTGTAGAAAAAAAGACTATGGCACAGACTAATCCTGAATTTTGTGCAGAATGGTTACAACCAAGATCCCCTTAATACAGCTATTTTAGTCTTAGCTCTGTGTGAGTGTTCTTTGCTCATCTTCAAGAATTGCTGCCTGTGAATTGTAAAACACTAGAGCAGTATTTTTTGTGTGTGTTTGCTGCTCCCACTGACAATTTTGGATGGTATAATTGAAGGACAGGCTTGGCTGACTGGGATCACAATTTGGCTTTGCTTTATGTGCAGTGTGTCTGTTACTGTGAGCTCTCTGAGATCCTTGTTTGATAGAGATTTCTGGAAAAAAATAATTGGCAGAGGAGGGTGAGAAGAAAGAGGAACAGGGACGTGTAGAACAGGGACTGTTACAAGACACTCCCACTAAGCAGGAAACAGGAATTTAGGATTGTGTCTAGCCTTTTTCAGTGTGCAGCTGATGCGTGGAGGAAAATGTTCTTCATACATTATTGTTGTTCTGGGCCTATTGCACCAGGGAAACGCACGACACAAGGACAAAAGACAAAGCTCAAGAATATGGAGCATTGATGGGCAGGGGAAGAACCAGTTTAGGAAGCAGATTTTCAATTTCATAAGGAGTGTTGAGTTATTTCCATTTTGAAGCAGAATATCCCTTGCTTGACTTGAAACATTTTGCTTTGATAAAAATCAGGATTTTTTTTTCCTATTTAATCTTTCAAGACATAAAAAAGTATAGCAATAGAAGGGCATTCCAAATGAGAGATCAAAACATCTTATTCTGGAACTTCAGCCTTCTCAAAACACTGACTTTGAAACACTTTTTTTTCTTTTAAATTCTTTAACTGGAATGGTGACATTTTTACTATGTGGGTTTCTTTTTATTCTTTTGCCTGCTTTAATTTCTTTTCTTTGGTTGTTTATTTGTATGGTTTTTTGTAGAGAAATATCCATCTTGAAAAAGCTCCCTTGGAAACTGTGATGGCCCTGCTCCTGGGTTCTGCAAACTTCATGTGGTACATACACATATAAACAACTCTCTGAATTACAATTTTCTTAAACTGCTCCCATACCCCAAATAAATGTTAGCTAAAGCTTCAGTGATATTCCAAGATTCATCCTGTTTCTGGCTATGCCTGTGGAGTTACAAGGCAAGGTAATCACTTGCACAGAACAGTCTTTGTTACTTTTGGAGCCAAGCTTTGAGTGCTTGTACCACCAACTGAGGACCAGAAAAGCTGCATCACAAACCACTGTTCTTCAAAGCATTTGACTTTTTTTTGCTGTTGACCCTTCGCAAGTTTTATTGAATGTTATTCTCACAGTTACCCAGTTGTTCCAAGCAGAATTAGGCATATGATGTCTTTAACTTTTCTGAAAACACTCGTTAATATTTTATCTCTACCCTATGCAATTGTAGATAACTATCTGTTTAGCCATGGTGAGTGCTGACCCTCATCATTTAAATGCAGGTCATTTCTGACAGATCTTCTCCTACAAAGTCATTAGTAAAATCATTAGACTAAAAAAGAAAAAAAAATACAAAAAGAAAAGCCCAGTTTTGAAAATAAACCTATTTAAACATGTGGTCATAAAAATTTGAAAAAAAAAAAAAAAGTAAGAAAAACACTGGCTGCACCTGTTTTCCACTGTACAATCAGTATGTTGTGCTGATGTTGAAAACTAATTAATTTCTGTTTCATCCATAGTGTAGTAAATCTGAAGGATTAAAGATCTGTGACTTTTCATCATCTTTTATCTGTGAAATGGATCATTACACATGCACTTTTATTTTTTCTGAAAATTTGACTAAGAATAGTCAGAAAAAATCATGCAACAAAAGGTGATATTGTGACTTTGGAGAAGATGAATATCCACTGACCTGCCTCTCGAAGGTAGCTATGCTTTCTGTATTTTTGAGTTCTTCTGAGTTTGCTTGTGGGTTTGGTGTTTTGTTTTGGGGTTTTTTAATAAGTTTATTAAGTGAGGTGAATCTTACCTCTTGCTTTTACTGCCTTAAGTTGTCTAGTCATGAAATAACTGATGCTCCTAAGCTTTTGCCATGCTTTACCATGGGCAAGATGCATGAGTCTGCAAATCTCTTTCTTCTGAAGAGACTGGCATTCGCAAATCAGTTTATTTGGTACATCTCCACATCAATAACTGGTTGTTCACCTGATGCAAAAACTACGTGGTTAAACAAGTGGAACACTAGGTTAATACCAGATATTTTTTCTGTATTACTAAAAAAAAATGAAAATAAAAATCAATTTGTGTTTCTCTTTTATTGCCACAGTCCTAAAAAAGAGATTTGGACCTTAACATTGATGGTTTGGATTTGAATTCATACACAGAGGCAGAGATTTGGTTTGTTTCTGTTCCTCCTCAAACTGCTAACTCAAAAATTTTGTTAACCATTGTAAATATTTTAAATGCTTTCCTGAGCTCTTGCTCAATGCCATTGTTTCTCTAAACCCTGCAACTTGCCAGAACAGGGATTTCAGAAATACTAGCTAAAGCATCTTGACAAGCTAAACAGTTTTTAGATGGAGTAGGTGGACTTAGCTGACTTCCTGCCAGCTACAGTGTCTGCACACTGTCGAAGGAGATAAGCAGTGCTACACCGAGTGGATTAAGGCTGGTGCCAGGAATCTGCAGATTCTGGACCTGGTCTCATTTCTGCTATTAGGAGTGCTGTGATTTAAGCAAGTTACATCCCTTTCGCCCAAGTCTGTTCTGCTGTCTGTGAATTAGGGACAATATTTACCTATTTCTTTCAAAGAAGGAAGTTTATTTTCCTCAGTTTTTGAGGGTTTAAGCCCTAAGGACCATGACCTCCACCTATGAATCTGCATTTGGCAGACAATGAATTGCTCACAGCCTGGTTCTGAGCAATGCAACTTTTGAGGAAGGTTTTTTCAGTTTGATGTCAGAATAGTTTTGAATTGGAAAAATCTCGCAAGTTTTGTCAGATTTCAATATTTTATACTTTTATCATGCTTTCAATAAAGAACTGAAAAAAAAAATTAGTGTCTTTTTGTTTCTCTTCCACACATGCTGTTATTGGCACTATCATCTCTGAAATAGAGAACTTGAAAATTCCATGTGGTGATCTTATGATTCCAGTTGCATCTCAGTTATACAACATAAATGCCTAAAAATACAAATTCTCAAATTTTTCTTTCTTGGGCAAACTTGAGAACAACAGCAGTGAACAAGTAGCATTTTTAAAATGCAGAATTACAAACACTTGTAACCATCCTACTTTTTAAATCTCTCTTTTTCAAAACACCAGCATGCATATCAACATACATTCTAAATTCATTATTTTTAAAATACTTTTTGTTTCCTACTTCTGTGCAAACCTAGCTCATAATTATCTGACACACTGTTGTATTCTTGACCACTACTAAGACCCTAAAAGAGCTTGAAGATTCTTACAAAGAGATGCAATCAATTTCTTGCCTTTAAAACTTGTAGCATATGCTGGCTCTTTCAGGATGTCAGAGTGAGCAACTTGATATACAGCTCATGTTTCTTCACAGCTTTGAACTCTCCAAAGCTATCTTTTGGGTTTCAGTGAACCATACACATTCCTTAAAGTCTGTGGCATGTTACTTCTCAAATTCTACATGTATTACCCAGGGTCTTCTCTAAATGTATTACCCAGAGTCTTCTTTCTGTAATCTCTTCCCAGTTTCAGAAATATTTCCTTCTCTATTTTCACTCTCCTTTTGTACCCTGACCTATTGTTTTATAACTTTGGGTGCTGGATGCTACACTCTTCAACTTAGTTAGAAACAAGTGAAGTACTTCAAGACAGTCGTATTCAAAACAGAGTAACCCTTTGAATCCTTCCTAGTCCTCCAGTTGTTTGTAGGTAAAGAATAAACCATGGTTTGAATGAGACCAACTGCTTTCTACCTTTATCAGGTTTTCAGTTTACTTAACACCTTCACAGAAGTTGACAAAGAGGCTCAAAGGAATCACAGATAAGGATAAATGGTAGCTGTCATTCAGGTAGCTACATTTTACAGAATATTAGGTACATAATCACTACAGATCTTGTTGTAAATATCCTTTCAGGAAAGAATGTTACAGAAATATTCACAAAAACAGATTAGTTCAAACTCATGGTAAAATGAGAGAAAGGTGCCAATGGGGTGTTATGATTAAGGGGTTTTTTTAAGTGTATATATAAAGTTAGACATTCATAAAAAGAGCAGTGTTCATTGTACCAGTGCCCAGATATTAAACATAACTATATTTGACAACTAAAAAATAGTATGAGTGGCAGAAACTATATACACCGTAACAAAGTCAGAAAATTGCCTCCTAAAATGACGAGTCATTTTGGAAAATGCTGGTCCAGTTAAGAGTGGAAATATACATTGTTCTTTCTTAGTCTGATTACCTTCCTGGTCTAAGTTGAGGTCAAGTTTAAATACTCCTCTCTAGAAGGATCACCTGCTTAGTAAGTGCCAAAGGCTGAGCACTTTGAGAATTCAAACATTCAGTATGAAACAGAGCTAGATTTCTAGCTCACGGAAATCCTCTCTGTGCCCTGTAGCTGGTTGGTGATGTTTAACAAGCAATTCTTCAAAAAGGATTTGCCTTTCTGGGTGCACAACAAGTTATGCAAATGGATCTTCTTGGCATCTTCTGAAAGAGAAGGTTTTCCTTTATCTGAAACAGACTATCTGACACCTTCTTCCGTCATAGCTTTTCATTTTCTTTTGTGACAAAGTATATTTTTTTTTTGCCTGATCCCATCTGAGTTTGAAGATGGCAACCAAGGAAATATTAACCACTTTTTTTCTCTTCAAACATGCCATCAGTCGATGGAAATTACAAATGCAAAGAAAAAACCCCACCCCAAACCCTGATTATGTTTTAGATGCCCTTAAGCAAAAGATGACAACAAGAGAAACACAGGCTAAAAATAAAAAGCATCTTTTTTTTTTTTTCATGGTAAGCCAGTAACCAGTGTACATATTCAAAAAGCTTATCTAGTTCATTTCATGTTCATCTAAAGTTGATCCACGTAATTATTTCTCCCATTATACAGCCCATTGATGCCTTTTTTTCTGCTTAGAGAAAGTGTCAGTGTTACAGGAGAGAGATTTTATGCTCAGAGGACCTGGGATTAGAAGAACAATTTTGATATTGGAGATTCATGTTTGGCAGCAGATTGCTTTTAAGTATGTAAAAAAATTTTATGCTGACATGCATCTGTGTTATGAAATAATTTATCTTTAACTCTGGGATGGTAACAGATGTTATTGTCTAAGGAATGAAAACTGCTGGTTGGGGATAAAAAGAATCTTTGAGTATTATTAGAAAACAGAAGAAAGCACATGGCATAATAGGTCAGTTTAACCACACTGTTTGCAGTTAATCTGACATTTCAGGCATAATCTGCAGTGCTCACTTGAAGTAGGACATTTTGCCAGGCAGAGAAGGATTTGATACATTCTTTTATATCGCTGTGTCAAATTTGATTAGAACATAATGAAATGAAGAATGTAAAATAAAGGCCTTTGGGCTCACTGGTTGTGCAGTGCAATAAGACGCACAAGGAATTAAAATGAATGTACTCTTCAGAATTGTGTCAAACTTGTCATGTGTAGTTTGTGTGGAGCTTCCCTTTGTCTCATGTTTCCTTGGTTTATCCTTCCTGTGAGCACTCTTTGTTGATCTACGTTAACTGAATTTCCTTCAGTAATTTTGCCCAGAATTTGCTTGTTCTCCAGTATTATTATTTGAAACAACAAGGCGCTCAAATATAAAATCATTGAAAACCTGTGACAGTTGATACAGTTTTGGTTTGCAACCATAAACCTTCCCATGGTGCTCAAAACTTAGCAGAAATTTATTCCTGGGATTCACTAATACTTCCTGCTGGCTTGGAGAGCAGCCACAGGACCATTCACTGCAGCAGCTTCATGAGTAGCCCGCAGAATTCAGCTTCTGCTGTCAGTCTGAGAGATATCTGAGCTACACAGACAAGAAAATGGGCTCAAACTTGGTTACTTAAATGATGTGTGGAGGGTTTCTCATAACTTTATGAAGCAAGTTCTAACCTTTGAAATTTTGGAAATGTTAATTGGCAAGCTAAGTACTCCACACTTTCATTTATCTGATACTCTTATCTCAGAACTCACATTACACGAAATTGGATGTGTCTCCAATGTCCTGTGAGTCACTTGCTTTGAAAAGGTCTCTTCTAGCTGGAAACCCAGTCTAGATGGCAGGTTGTGTATTCAGTTTGGATAAACAGGGTTACACTTCTCACAGGAATTAGTATCAGAAGGAATTAATAAATGACTCATGTTTCAATCCTGCATTTAATTTCAGAGATTACAGAAAATCTGAATACAAATTACACACTGCATCATTTTTGAAATTTGGAAGGAGAAGTGATTCGAAAGAAAATACCAGAGCAAACCTTCTGCCTAAGTTAAAGCAGGGAAAAAGGACTTGTACACATCAGAGTAACTCCAGCATGCCTGTGCATTCAGCTTTCAGTTGACTGTAAAAAATGAAGTTGATCTTCAGATACTTAATGCTATATGAAGACAGCCTTTCATTTGGAATGACTTGTCAGCTGCTCCGTCACGTCCTTACTTGTCGCTTGTGGTTGAAAAGCAATAACTTCTCATACAAAAGCCAGGTTGCTCCTCTCTGACACCACGGCCCAGCCTGTATTCCGAGTGAGGAACTGTTGGTGCTGCTGATGCACTTCCATCCTTGTGTGGGACAGGACTGTGCAGTGAGTGTACATGTTCCACACACTGACCAAGGAGGCTGAGAAATCACCATAAACAATGGAAATATCCATTTTCAAAAAGAAATTCCAAACAAAAAAAAAAAAAAAGGGATTTCAGCAATTTGGTCTGTAATACAGGCATGGTACCAGACCACAGAGGTATATGATGAGGAACTGAACTCAGGAAAGTTATTTGTCTCAGAACATCCTTTACTTTTTAACGGCTTTTTATTCTCATCTAAGCATATGTTCAAATGCTTTCCTGAACCGAGGTCTAATAAAGTTACGCTTTGATCTTACTATTCATGATGTTTGGTTCATTTGACTCTAAAATGTGCACCCCATTTGAGTGTGGTTTGACATAACAAATGAAATATTTACTGACACTTGGCACTGGTACCTTCACCTCTGTGGATTTCTCTAATGTATCATTCTCACTGCGGGTCTGTCCTCTGGAAGATGTGTGGGATTCATTTCTAATGGCATTACAAGGAGGTTGGCTCCTGCCCTGAGAAGAGTTCTTTTTCAGAAGTAATTTCTGTGGTTTTGTACCCGATCACTGTTTGTATTCCTGCTCAGAATTTGATACCAGAGACTTTGGGATAACAGAAAAAGAGACTTAATGTACAAGTTTCCCATTTCCCTAAGAACAAAATTATGCCAAACAAAGAGTTAAACCAATTTGGATGTTTCACTGCTTTCACGGAACACTATTGTCTGAACTCTCTTTGACTGGATTATTGCTAGGGGGTTATCTGAATTTATGAGAATATAGTCTTTTGAAGGACTTAAAATCACTACATATAAAAATGTTGAATCTGCAGTTCTGGCTGATGAGTATGGTGTAATTTACATGACAAATTATGGAAAACACAGAAAAGTAGGCAAAGTAAGAAGAGTGTATTTCCTTAAATAAGTTTTAGATTAAGTAAGATTAAGAGAAGAACATTTCTACCCTATCAGCAGCACAATGACTAAACCCACTATATCATACATAAACATGCTTTGATATATCCAAAGAACAAGAAATTAGGACTGAAAATGCACTGTCATTTTCCTTGGATTAAGGTCAAAGCCTGAGAAATAGACAGAATAGAGTATTTTCCTTCATAAACTTAACAGACAATTTCATAATCACGTTAAGGAAATGAAATCAGAAAAAAAAAATCAAAAAGAAAAATTGTAATACTTACATTGGTGACATATTCAATATCCTTCCAAATATTACATTCCCTTGGAAAATCTGCCAAATCTAAAAAATTATCCACTATCACTTGGCCAATCAAGTCATGTCTGGAGAATCTGTCAAAGTCATATACAGAGAAATGGAGTTTCCTTCTGTTCAGATCATTGTATGGGACAGTAAATAAAAAAACTTCATCAAATACTGGATTTAGGGTCTTTCTGTGAACTTTAGTCTGGTGTTTTGTTTTCCTGTCAGGAAGCAGATATATCTTCACGTATGGATCTGATGTGCCAGAGAAGTCCTTTGCTGGCAGGTTGATGGCCTTGTGAATCTTCACTATCAGCTGCTCTAAATCGCAATCATATTTGAGAATAAAGTTCAGTTTTCCACATGCCTTGCTATTACTCCTCCGGCCATCATCCGTATCCACTGATCTTTGCTTGTACAGCTCTGGCTTAATGCGGCCGATCCCCGTCAGTTGCTCTTGTTTCTGAACCTGCTGGATGTTGAAGTCCGGGTTGGAGAGGTTCAGCTGTCTTCGGATCGAATTGTGCCTTAAGTGAAAATGAAAGAGTTGAAACCTACTGTGTTGAGGATAGTAAGAATCCAGGCACACACACTGTAGATCCTGCTCTCATTTGACATATTTTTGTAATGTACAGCTGGGTCAGACTTTTAATTCATGAAGGGATAAAGCACAAGACCCAGCAGCTGTGAGAGCTGACCTTCAGTGCTAATGTCACTCTATTTCTGTTTCCATGTCTGAAACCAAACCTGGCTGAAGAAGGTGACAAATGGAAATTCGTGGCCATTGCAAATCCAAGGGATCTATATCTTATTAGCAAGTATAGTGTGACACAAGAACTCTAGCTATTTTTATCACTGGCCATTTTTGACTGAATCCTGTACATTAATGCCTACAAAATGAGTTTCATTATGCAAATGGCAGCAGGGTCAAATGAGCTTGCTGATTTCTAGTTCAGAGGTAAAGCTGGACAAAGGAGGATGCTTCCTGACATCTCTGCATTTTAATTATTTGTTGATTTCTACAATTAACAAGTGAGCTGTTCTGGCTTGAAATCATTTGTTGAACACCCCAGCAATTGTTTGGGTTTTTTTCTCTCATACCTGATGTAATGAGCTCTGTGTTACTTTGGCTGAAAAACTCCTTTAGTTTTATTACTCAAGGATAAAAAGTTGCTTTAATATTCAGTCCTGTGAAATTTATTACCTGGAGTCCCTCACTTATTGTGACTGAAATTTCTCCCTAGTGAATGGTAACAGAAATCAAATTTGCAAATCCTGTTGGGGTAGGGAGATGGGAAAGTTGGATTAGGTAAAATCCTAATCTTATCTGAGTGGGGTCCTATTTTATCATCCTATTCATATTGAGCAGTCACTCGGTTATTGGTGTACCGTGAGCTGTGGTTGAACACAGAAAGAGCACATGAAAAATGCTAGCAGAGGATTAGTCCAAAGCTATTTATATTGAATCTAATCAGCAATAGTTCCTCCTCTATCACTGTTCATTCATTCCTTATGAATATCTGTTTTTGCATGCTTAAAAGAGGAATAGCCTCTTCTGTACTATCCTAAATTTCTTCTCTCGTTGCATAATAAATACATTATCTTACAGCTATACATTAGTCATTTCCAGGATAAAATATCATCATGTAACCAAAAAAATAAGTATTTTTTAAACCCTTAAGCTCCTCATTGCAGTGGCAGGTGCAGAATATCCTGTGGAGGAATAAAAAGGAGGGCACTTCAGAGACATCTTAGCAGTGACTGTAGCAGGGGCAGCTGCCTGGTCTCTGTGGCCACAGAGGAAAACCACAGCTGGCTCCCCAGTTACAGCAGAAAGCAGCAAAGACAAGGGTGATGTCTCTGCTGAAGGAGGCAGGACAAGGAAGACAGGCCCCTCCTGCTCAGTCAAAGAGTCTTTCGGAGAAGACCTGGGCAAAAGTAAGGGGCTCTGAAAGAGAGGGGTTTGCTGTTCTGTGCCAACGAACGGCATTGAATAGGGAAGGGACCTGGAAAAAGGATCCCTTGGGGGCAGAGAGCCAGTATGACACCTGCTGTAGAGGGTCAGCCTGGGAACATGGCCAGAAGAAAGATCTGCACAGGAGAGAAGACCTCGTCTTTGCACTCAGGATGCTGAGGCAAGTTCTTTTACAGACTGAGATTAGCACTTGTAATGCTCTGGGAATGTCTCAGATTCTTTCCGAGACATGTTCTGGACAACTTGCAATTACTGAACTGGCTGCTGTCATCTCACCCATGTTTCAGGTATGCCTGCAGGATAGAGTCTTCATTAAATCTGCTCTTGCAGATGGCCAGAAAGGAGGCTAGCAAAGAGCCACTGGGCTAGTGCTGTATCTTCTCCAGCTGCAGTGCATCTGCTTTGACTCAGATATTTACTGGCTTTTCATATGCTGATCTTTTTTCTTACTGTATGAAACATAATCCTTTATCACCTGCCCCTGCACATACTCTCACCCTCACCCTTTCCTCTTTCCTCAACTGGTTCTCCAGTTCCCCTGGAGATTTTGCTGACTCTTATTCAGTCCCTTTTCCCCCCACAGTCATGACTGTGGCTAAAATCTATGATTTTTAGTCCTATTTCTAACTCTTACAAGTGTTTCATTAGCTTGCCCTACTTTTCTTCTTTGGTTGTTTTAAAAATCTTTGAGGAGATATTGCTGAGTGCTCAGCATCAGTGCTCAGTGCAAATGAATATGCTTTACAAGCTAAATCTAGGCTGTTCTGGTGCTTTTAAGGGACACACAGTGCTCTGCATTATCCAGCTTCTGAGGGAGAAGCACAAATGAGACAGTAGTTTACAGAGAAGTGGAACAGGATTGTGATCCTGTCCTTTCAACCTACGAGGTTTGTGCACCTCAAAGAATAAGGTTTGTGTGATTTTTTTCTTTAAAAGAACATGGCAAGGAGATGATACATTTTTATCAGATCATTGTACTGGATAATCAAGCTGTCCTTTTTGGACTGTATCTGTATTCATTAATATCAGAGAGAAACTGGAGTAACTGACCGAGCAGAAGAGGTGGGTTCAGTGATCTGACGATGCATTCGCACATTGTAGATGCAGTTCTCCTTCGTTCCCACCTCAGTGTCTAATGGAATATCAGGGGAGGTATGGCTGATCTTCATGGAGGACTCTGGATAGGCTGTAGGCTGACCCAGATAATCCTCACTGTAGTCATGGTCACTGGTCTCTGTGTCTGCATAGTTCAGTGATTCCTGCTTGTTGTCTTTGTTCCCAAATGGCAGACCATGCTCTCGCCAAGGGATCCAACACAGCTTCCAGGATACGAACAGAGAGACACCAAACAGAGCAAGACCACAGGCTGTGACAACTAAGGAGAGCAAGCTTATTGAGATATCTGCAAACAACAGAAACACAGCCATGTCACTTCTCTGTGCTCTCTGGAGCTCTGTATCTCTGAAGCATCACTATGGGAAGTAAAAGATCTCCTGATTGCAGATCCACAAAAATTAAATTCTGGTTCCTGCAACAGTCATAACATACAAACATATTAAAAGTTCTACTTCCACCCCCCTTCCCCCCAGAAACTTGTTTGGAATTCAGTTTAAGGCTTACCTTGATAGAACTTGGCTTATATTTTCCCTCCAAAAGCTGAATGGTATGAAAGGTCATTCTGAATATAAAAAGGGGTTGTTCACTTGCTCAGTCAACTTTCTACTGATGAAAGAGCTGTGTCTGCAGCATATTTTGCCATTTTTCTTCCTTTTATGTAGGGCAGTTTCCTCCACCTGCTTTACCAGATCCTACTACCTTCTTTTCCAGAGACTGTATTACAGTTAAACACCATGAAAATATGTACAAAAGTACATATGTGACCTGAATTTTTTTAGGCATTCAGCTGGTGTATCTTGGTTTGTTATTTTAATTCCATTCCTTCTAATTTTAGATTCATTCCTATCTTTGCAAATTATTTTGACTATGCCTTGCTATCCATAATTTAACTAGGATACCAGTATCTCTTAGAAACAGAAAATTTTCTGGTTGCTTTTTGTTTGTTTTCTTGTTTGTTTTAAACTCCAAAAGGTCTTCTTTTCTGTTTCCAAACTTCTGATATATAAGGAATGTGGACACGAGTTTTCTGTTGGTTTTCCCCATATTTCCAGCATTATCCTACTCCATCAACACAAATAAATTACAATTGGAAGAGGTTTTTGCTCTGTTTTGCTTTAAGTTGCACATTGGGAAAATGACTCAGTGGAGCAGCTGTTTTTATTGTTACAGTATTTTTGAAATTAGTCTCTCTGTGGATTACACAATACATCATGCCTTAAACACAATTAGTGAGAATTCTATTTTACTGCCTTAAATTATAAACACAAGCTGATCAAAGCAATTTTTCACACTGTGTAGGTTCAGAATGTCAGGCTGCATCTCTCTAAGCAAACAGCTAGCCTAAATTTTCAAAGGATGACATGAGGTTGAAATGTACTGCTTCTACCAAGACAATTATTTAAGAATGACAATTCAGATGAAACAGCCCCAATCCATTTGAAAGGAAAAAAAAGAATTTTTTTTTAAAGTGGAAAAGTCAATACCTTCTGTCCCTGCTGTGAATCTCATTCTCACTAGCCAGACAGATTAAATTTCCTCAGAGGGGGGTAGTGACACTTCAATCCATTTCACACGGGAGCTGTCCAGTTTACTTTGCATGCTGAAAACTAATTTCAAACAATTTTAGACAGCACAGCCCTTTCTGTCCCTCTCCAAATCACATGAAGACAAAGCTCATTAAGAGTGGGGACAGCACAGCAGCTGTTTGGAATTACAGCAAAGAGTTTGAGAGCTGAAATTAATTAAATAAATTCCTCCCATGCATAAAAGGCAATTTGGAAGAAAGTAGAATGGTCTTTCTTGATAATTTTTGAATATTTTTTGGTAAACAAGTCTGGCAGTGGAGGCAGAGCACAACCTCTCTGTTTGATTAAAAAGCTGAGGATCTAGGGTGCAGTAGTAAAAGAAAACCTTCAGAAAAAAGCAATTTGTCTTGGATTTCCTGGAGAAGAAGGAAGAAATGCATCAGAAGTCTGCAAAAAGGCCTCTTGTTATAAAGAACTGATTCAAGTAAATGATCCAGCATTGAAAGAAATGAGAAACTTGGAGCTGTCAGAATCAGCCAGAAGATTACAAGATGAGAACTGAAGACTGCCCAATGCCAAGGATGTGTGAATTTGAGGAATGATTTGAAAGGCAGACCAACAGTCCCCTAATCTTGCAGGTGACCTTAGCAAAGGACAGTCTTCTAAAGAACTGAAATCATGAGAAAAAATACATGAGGACAGCATGAACTGCTTTCCATTTGGAGTGCTTTAATAACATACTTCTGCACTTGATAATGTAACATCCTTATCTCATAGCTTACTTCCAGAGAAGGTGGGTAGTAAACAGCTCAGGTAACTTGCCATGTCACAGCATAAGAGGGGTTTCTTTTTCCGTTATCTTGGCTTTACTTCTTCCTGACTCCTATGTGTCAGAAAGAAGTTTTTGGTTCTGTGGGTGGAAAAGGGACCATCATGTATCTGTCTTACTTCTATGGAACACACCAAAGGGCAGCACTCTAAGCGGTTACCTTTCACTGGACAGTGATTTTCATATCCTCCACACACCTGCTTGGCAATTTTCAACAATTGGGTAAATCCAGTGTGAATACCTGGGGTAAGTGCAGTCCCAAGTGAAGAGGTTTGTGGTGTTTTGTGGTTTTGTTTGTTTTTTTTTTTTCTTGCTAGCAATCGAAAGGTTAAAAATGATGCAGAAATAGCAAGTGAAATAGTTTTCTACCTCTGGATCACATCATCAGTTGTTATCACTGACTGGAGATATGAGGGTGTCCTTCCTCTCTGTGACAGATTTTATTACAATCAGTGTGATGACAAAAAAGCCTCAGTTCTCTTACCAAAAACTGATTATGGAGTCGTTGCTGGATCCATTTTTAATTTTTTAACTTACATTTTAAAGTAGATCTGTTACACAGAAAAGAAAAATCTCGCTCTTTATGTCAAGTGAATGTATGATAGGAATATAAATTCTCTTGTCTTCAGATTATCTTAGTGAACAGAACCACAGAATTATTGGGGAAAGGACCCTTTAGATCTTTGAGTTCAAGTATACAAGGTCACCTAGGATAGGCTATCCAGGACAGTGCCCAAATTTCTCCAAAGATGAACACTCCAAAGTCTGTGTGGGTATAATCTTGTTTTGGTAGGGGTAAAATACTAAATGGGTAACATTTTTTAGATCACAATAACCAAAATATCAGAGCTCTAAAATATTACTGCACCTTGTGGACTATCTAAAAAAAAAAAAAAAAAGAGATAAAATTATGCCTCTATTTTTATTGCACAGATTTTTAGTACAGATAAACTGAACATAAGCTTTTAGATTGAATTTCAATAAAATCATAGATTGTTCTAAAAGAATTTGAATGGTGTACGGTAGCATGATTCCTGTTCAGTATGAGAGATTGCAAGAGCAAAGAAAAATGTATAATGATCCAATTCAAATTCTGAGAGTACAAAAGTGCAGGCCTGTGACTTGTTTTTTTTCTGGCATAAATGGTTGAGCCTTACTCTCTAAAATTCTGATGCTGAAAAAACTTACCAAAAAATTAGGCAAGCGAAATGCTGAAATAATAGTCGTGGGTTTGTCTGTTCATACACGAAACAAGGAATGAAGTAATTTTTTTCCTTCTCATGTTTATAAAGTTACCATTAGGATTGCTAAATTTTACACAAAAATCAAATATCTAAATTAGCCAACAATGAGGGAAATCAATAGCTAATGCAGATCAATTTATGTGTCTAGATATGCAGTTGGAGTTATGGAGTCAAAAAGCACATACTGTGCTGTATATATTTGGATTCACCTGACTCCAAAAGATTCAAATAAGAACAAACATATGAGAAAGGAACAATAAGTGGGAATTTCTCGTCAACCAGGCACAGATAGGGCAAGGGAACTGCTGACCAATAATTTAATTATTTAGATAATCAAGTTGTTGGTTGTCTGGATGTGACAGGTGTTCCGTTAAAGGAACTCCTTTCCCAACAAACTGTAGTTTAACTTGAAGCTGAAAGAGTTTTACCCAAAATTCTAACTGGAAGAGTTCTTTTAACATGTTCTTATTGAAATAAAACAAGCTTTCTTCTCTATCCTATTTATTCTCTTCTTTTTAATAAAATGACTATTAAGATATACCAGCATTATTGTAATATACGCATTGATCTCTTTGGGGAAGTTTGGCTAGAAAGAAGTGAAGCAAATCTTAGCAATTTTAAATCTTGCATTACAAGCATTCTTTCCTTATTTAGAACCCAACAAATTTCAAAAGGCATTCAATTAAAATAATAAAAGAATTTGTTCTGAATAATCATATTACTAAACTTTAAGATACATTAGGACAGATCAATCTTTGTGAACATGATTGTCTAAATTTAGCAGAAATTTCAAGCTATCATGTCCTGAGGGAAAAAAAAATCCTCTTTTGATTACTTTTTTACTTCTTACAAGGAGATTTTAAGGAATATGAAGGGCTCACTCAGTCAATTTCTTGAAAAACAATGGAAACATCAGTGCCTACAGCTTAAATCTTAGCTGTGCTTTTGAAAATCTAAATTGCCTTTCTCTTGTGTAAATACATCCATGTTAGCCATCATTCAGCTCAGTAGCTGTACTGTAAAAATCACTGTTGGGTGTTTTTTTAATATTAGTCTAAGACCCTAGCTTTTCCAGAGGAGAAGAGTTCTTAGGATTGAGTATCTGAAGCAGTGTTTAACCTAATATTGCAGTGTAGTTTCCTTTGTGCTTCACAGGTTATCCTTACCTTGGCACTTTGCCAAGGCTCCTGAGACAAAGGAATAATTCTCAGCAAACGCATTCTTCTCCGAAATACTGTTAATTATTTATAATACTGTGTTTAGAAACTTTCTGGTCAATTCTTTAAAGTGAGGCCACTGAAAGCCAAAGGAATATATCTCAGATTATACTAATTTTATTACACTCCAACTTTTATGTGTCTGACCCTGACATTTATGAGTGTGGACCAACAAAACAGACCCAAATGAGATCAATCGGGGCTTCACATAGTGAGAACATTCTCCATGCTCTGAAAAAGTACTTGTAACTGGGTCTTACTGGTATTTGTAGCTGTTATTAGCTTTTAGTGGCTTTTTTCCCTCCCAAGTTGTGTGTTCTACATATTCTAGGTAGGTTTTAGGGTATGTAAAGCTCTTGTGTTGGTTAAGACTGTTCTGATCCTCTGACTGACTTGCATGTCTTTTTATTCCTAAATAGTGTTACAAATTCCAGTTTATCACTGTGTGATTTCTCTTCATCTGCTTGGCATGGGTTACAAATTTGCTTAATGTTTTCTCAGGGATTGCCTAATATGAACTAAATCTCATAAATTAACCAGATCAATGAAGTATAATCCTAGGATTTCACTAAGGTACTTGTACATAAATTCCACAGCACAATTTTGATATCGAATCAGCATTCCTAAATGGCCATACAAAATACACACAACAAGAAGTTGTGCAAAAGCAGTAAGAGATTTGTTTGCACAGAATATTTTTTCCAGCAGCAATTGCTCTGGTACTATTCAAAACTGACATAAGATTGACATAACAGCTTATTGGTAAGATCACAAAATTAAAGTTTCAGTGAAAAAAAAAAACTTAAATTATTCATGGATATACATAAACAAGAAAAAAAGTACTAAAACCATAACAAAATATTATTTTCTTTTGTTTTGTATCAGCAGAAAGTTTTGCTTATTACGAAGAAAAGTTAAGTAGGTAGAATGGTTTTTTTTTTAAATTCAGGTAAGGTGGCTTCATATTGGAGACTTTATTAATTACCAAAAAAATTGTATGTGAATTGGTTCTGAGAAGAATTTATTTTTGTTTGCACACTTATCCCTAATATATTTAGTCTGCATTAATGCAAATTTCCTTGACAACTTAGCTGACATAATATTCTGCTACAGTTTGTAAGTGACAAAGAAGCCTTTACTAATCAGACAGCTGGCTGAATGAGCAGTGATTTTTAAAGACACAGCTGAGAGGAGTCTTATGTTCAAGGCTTGCATTTTTCTTTCTGACATCTTGCATTTTTATCTCCTGACAAAGAACAATGCTGTTCCCCTTGTGAAAACTAAAGCTTCTGTTTCACAATCAACATGGACACAGGGCAGAGTAGAAAATAAAGTGTTTCATGTCTTCAATAAGATTCATCCAGGTTCCCATGCCTCATTCTTGATTCTTTTTGGTTATTACCACATTCTTTTTCAATAAATGCTTCACACAACTGATAAAATATGCGGTTACTGTATAATTTTGATTTATCATATTGAGTGAAAAAAATATTATAATCTGGGGGAAAAAATCATAGATATAACAGAAGAGAGGACAGCAGTTCTAAAGATACCATGCTAGATTTTCAACTACCCTATATATGGAGATGGCTTCAATGGCTCCATTTCATCCTGGTAGGAGAACCTCTCAGGATGCGACATTTGCAGGAAATGTAGCTGGAGCAAAGGAACATGAAATCTTCTAAAAGCCTTTTGGCATTTGAGACATGCTTGTATCTTGTTAGCTAAAAGGAAAAGTGGGAAAGGAATTTTGGGGGTATACACTTACACCGCAAACTTCTATGACCACTAGGCCTGTGAGGTCCTTCCCAGTGCAAAACCTGAGTAGCTGTATTTTGTAGGAGTTAAGTTCCTGTGACTATAGCCAAAAGCCACAATGCATATTTCTACCCACTTTCTCTGCTACTCCTTATGCATTAAATCATAGTATCAGATGATTTATTCCAAGCAAATAATTAATATGATATACCTAGACTTTTCTTTTTCCTGCAGAATCATTCAAAAAGTGAAGAGAGTTTCTATTTAATTCTTTGCAAGTGTTTATCCTAGCTTTTTTTATGATATGAAAAATAAAGGTTCATCCAGTAATTGAAGAATTTAACTTCTCGTCTAGTCATAGAAAATGACCAGCCACTTTTGGGAAGTACTGTATATGCTCCTCATTAGCAGAATGAAAGGTTTTAATAGTGAAATGAAGGATGGAGAATGAATAAAGAATAACCTAGGAGAAATTTTCTAGTAGAACTGTTTTGACAAATTGTGTGTATTAAAAATTATGAAATTGTCAAGATCTGTGAATATTTTAATGACTAAGCCATCAGAGCACACATTAATCTTGAATGTTATGACCTCAATAATAGTAATGAAGAGAAATTGCCATTTATTTCTGCAATATATAGCCAGTAGCAGGAAGTCCCCAGGTTATGGAAGAAGAGCAAATAGCTTACTTGAACCATGCCAACAGGCTTTAAGTTCCATTATAGTCCTTGAAACCCCAGTAAATCACAATAACTATTAAAGTATTTGAAAGCACTAAAGGAAACAACAGAGAAGCATTTCATTTCCCATTTGTATAAAACTGTACAGTAATATTGTACAGTTCAATCAAAGTGCTCAAAACAACAGTTCCAAAGTTTATAGAACCATAGTTTCATAGTTTGAGTTGGAAGGGACCTCAAAGATCATCTGATCCCAAACCCCCTATGATGGGCAGGGACACTTTCCACTAGCCCAGGTTGCTCAGAGCCCCAACCAGCCTGGCCTTAAACACTTCCAGGGATGGGGCAACCACAACTTCTCTGGGCAACCTGTTCCGATGCCTCACCACCCTCATAGCAAAAAATTCTTTCCTAATTTCTAATCCAAACTTACTCCCTTTCGGTCTGAATCCATTCCCCCTTGTCCTGTCACTACATGCCCTTGTAAAATGTCTCTCTCCATCTTTCTTGTAGGGTCTCTCCAGGTACTCTTCAGGAAGGCTGCAATTAGGTCACCCCAAAACCTTCTCTTTTCCAGGCTGAACAATCCCAATTCTCTCAGCCTTTCCTTGTAGGAGAGGTGCTCCATCCCTTTAATCATCTTGGTGACCTCCTCTGGACTCACTCCAACAGGTCCATGTCCTTCCTGTGCTGTGGACACCAGAGCTGGATACAACCGTCCATGTGAGGGTCTCACCTAGTTATGTTAGTAACCCTAATAACCTGTTTTTGCTAATAACCACTAACAATATAATTTGATATGCTAATAAAAATAATAAAGAAGCAACAACATTCTTTGTAAAATTCTGATCGATTTCTTTAATTTTTATACCCTTTAGACCACCATATTTTCAGAGGAAAAGCAGAAAAAAAAAAAAGTAGCATTTATGCAAATGTCTCACTGAATGACTTTTTTTGGTGGGAAAATTTGTGGAATTAAATTACTGTGAGGGACCACGGAAGATGAAGATAGACCACTAAAGTGTATGAAGTGTTGTTTGAGCTTTAGCAAAATTTGTTTCACATTAATAAAGACATATCTAACACTAATAAAGACATATATATGTAAATGTATATACAAATACATTTATAATGTGATGAATATGATTAAAAGTACTTTCAGAGAGTCAGCCATAATGATTAATACAAGTTGTGTTGTTCATATAGTTCTAGTAAAAATCTATATTTTTCTTTCAGACTTCCCATTTTTTTCCTAAGGGAAGCATTAAATTTCACCTACCATTTGGCTCCTTGTCCCTATAATCTTATTAAGTTCAGTGAAATTCATTAACCTTTCTGATTTTGAATACCCCCCCCCCCCAAAATTATCTCTTTTTGAACTTTACTTTTTTTTTTAATTTTTATTTTTTTTAGGAAATAAATATGTAAGAAATAAGAATACAGTATTACTCTTTTGGGCAATTTATGTAGAAGTGCAAGCTTCTCTTTAAAGTCGGGTTGCTTGGAATGGAAATGGGGTCAATTACTTCATTAGCTTCCTTTTTAGAATCAACTACTCTAAGCCTACATTATGGGACTTTGGCACATCAAAGTGGTTCAATATTTACAATTCTTGCTTTACATTTAAGGAAGAGCCAAAATTAATTTGCTTTTTCTATACCAGCAGATCATAAAAAGCTTGTTGCAAGTGTTGAAACCTCACAAGGGGCTTGAGGAAGGTTCCTGCACAGACTGATATGGATGAAGAGTAATTGTATTGTTCAAATTATATTGCTCACTAACTTCCTTAACTGATTAAATAGCCTCATTTTTCTTTTAGGAAGGAGTTGTTGGCATAAAGGGAAATAAAGAAATCCCTGAAAGCTTTTATCCTTCTCAGATGAGCCAGATGCACTTTAATGTTCACACTGACTAGTTTTAAAAAGTATATCAGCCATGGCAAATGTATTATATATCTGTTATTCTTTGTGAATTTAAGGTTCCCATTTTATAAAATGAAGTTTTTTTGGTTGATCCATATGTATTAGGGTGTGATGGAAATCCTACTGATTGGGAACTTAACTGCTAAGGAAGATAATGAATTAATAATTTACAATCAGATCATGTTTACTATGAATTCACTGTTTGAAAAAAAAAACATACAGAATATATTTCTTTTCCATTTATACTCCACTTCCAGAGAGCAAAAGAAATGAGCTCAAGGTTTCTACAGACTTACAAATGGGTAAATCTGGAAATCATAAAATGATAGAATCATTTAGGCTGGAAAAGATCTTTCAGATTGTTGAGTCCAACTGTCTTGTCTGTTTGAAATACTGTCTACAAGAAAACTGTAAAGCAGATAGGAAAACAGAAAATCAAGAGAAATCTAAAGTGAAACATCCTAAGAATGTAGTAGCTGAAGAACAGGATGAGAAACAGATTTGATAAAAATTATCATTCAGACTGCTCTTCTGCTTGTTCATTCCTAGACAGGGATTATTTTAAAGCTGTGATGGTCTTGGAAGCCTTCCTAATTTTATCAAATCCAAATACAGAGAAGAACTTCAACTTGCTTGTTTTTGCAAAACATATACTAAAGAATGTATGCTTTGAGTAAGAACTGAACATATAGGGATTTCTGTCTTCTGGGGTTCAATTGTGCAGTCATGCAAGATATTGTATTAAAAGGAATCTGTCGAAAGAACTAGTAGCAACAACTGTCTTATGAGCTAAATAATTTCATTTTGTACATAGTTGTGAATGTAAAATTGAAACTGGGCAGCTTGAGGAGTTTTTCTGATTGTAGAAGTTTTATAGAGTGGAAAGCTGATATACTGCAATTATAACCAACAAAGCAAATATTGAACACAGTGTAGTGGTCACCCTATCGCAGATTAATGGACTCATCCTGCTCAATATTTGCTACCAAGAAGAAAGCAGGAGAGTCTAATCCTGCTTTTCCAGTGAAAACAAATTGCACTGGGTTACAGATATGAGCACACTGAAGTTTGGAGGCTGAGAAGGATGGTAATTATCTTCCTGCCCAACAGTTACTCTCTGAGGCTGTCTATTCCTACTCCACAACATGCAGGAGGTGTCCAAATACATGGCTTTCTCACCAGTGTGCTACAGTACAGGGAGCACACTGTACTGCAGCTGACTGAGGGATAAATTCAGAGTTTTTTTCTCTCCAGCTGATTTAAGCACTTTGAGCTATAATAGATTAAAAAGAGAAAAAAAATCAAGAGGATAATAAACCTGAACTGTGCACTTTAGCATCAGGAAAGTAACTGTGGGATTGCTACTTTAACATAGATGTCTAAGGTCACCAATGGGATGCAAACTGTTGTCAGTGATTCCTGAAGATTAATGTATTAATATGCCCTTAAATTCCTGAGTAAAGTTGGACAGTTATATCTTGAGAAAGGCAGTCCTAACACATGGTCAAAGGGGTATGCTCAACAACAGTTACTGTGAAAAACTCAGGAGTTTCTGAGAACCTGCTAGATTCACAGGGAAAACAAATCTTTAGAAGGAGGCAGGTGGAGGACAAGGCACAAAGATGAAACTTTAACCCTATGTGCTGTCAACTTCCAAATTTGCCAGTACCTCTTTCACTTTTCTGTTAACAATACCCATAGCATCGTACTATAGAATAATAAAGCATAAATGCCAAAGAACAGTATCAAAAACTAGTTCATTAAGGCTAAAAATTCTGGCAATTGACAAGATCAAGATATTTCGGCTTTTAAGGAAAATAGCTTATTTTTGCCCTTTGTCGTGGGTTTGCTCTGGGCCAATTTTCTCTCACCCCACCCACAACTGCTATAAGTTGAGAGAAGGTTTATGAAGACAAAAGAGACCTGATGTGGGGAAAATAACATTAGCATTTATTACTAGCAAGGTGAAAACTAAAGAACTATATATACAACAATTCTAACTAGACAAAAGTGTTACGTATTTACAGAAGTACCCCTCCCCCCTTGTATCAGTTCAGGAGAAGAAGCAGTCTCATTTCTATTTCCAGAGCTACAGGTCTTTTAAATAATTTTGCAGCACTTTAGAGTTCCTTTTCTATTAGCTCTAGGACAACAGCTCTGATTCGTCACCTTTCTCTTTTTCTCTCTTTTCTATGTCTACCTCAGGGCTGGGCCTACCCCTCCTGGGCTAAGACCAGAGGCTGGGGGTTACCCAGGCCCTGTGGGGTCCTCCATGGACTGCAAGGGGACACTTGCCTCACCATGGTCTTCCCATAGTTACAGGGGATAATGGCTTTTGAGTCCACCCCTGTTTCTTATGGGGTCCCTCCTCACGAAAGACAGTCCTTGATGGACCTCTCTAGTGTGAGTCCACCTTCAGGCAACAGTTCTTCCATTCTCTGCTGTCCCTTAGCATCACAAATTCAGATGCACCAGCATGAATCCCTCACTTGGATCACAAATCCTACCCAGGCCAACTTGCTCCAGTGTAGGGCTCTCTCTCTCCATGGGCCACAGGTCTCCAGCAGGACTCTGTTTCATCTTAGGTCTCCCAGAGAGTGATATCTTCTTCATGCACTCCTCTGCCAGCTTTGACCTTGGAGGCTGTGCTATCTCTCTGCCTGGAATTCCTTCTGCAATATTTCTCATCCAGGTAGTCTTCTTTTAAAGTTTTTTCTTCACTCTATTACATGTCTTGGTCAGGGGGGCTGTCTCAGTTTAAATGAGACACAGGTGTTTTGCTGAGGATGAGTTATGAGGAAGACCCAAACTCCTCCCCCTAAGCAATTAAGACCCAAACTCCTTCCCCTCCGAAATTAAGAGGCTCGATTGAAGGGAAAAAAATGTGGAAAAAGGAAAAATAACAGCCCTTTTTTAAAAAGATATATGTGTACTGGCAGAAACAACAAAAGGAAACAAGTAAAACAACTAAACAATACTCCTATACCCACAAATAATCCCCTTCAAAACAGACCAATATACAAGAAAAGAAAAAAAGTAAACAGTTCTGTTTGTGCCCTTTGGTGCAATTCTAACCCCAGTCAACAGGGGGCGCTGTTGAATCACCAGAGGTGCAGAGCTTGTAGTGTCCTGTGCCTGTCACCAGGGAGCGCTGTTGGATCACTGGAAATGCAGAGCCTGCAGTTCTTCATGCTGGTCAGCAGGGGTCGCTGTGGAATCACTGTTCTTTGCCATGTGGGATGACACTCTCCGGGGTGTGTTGGAGAAACTGAAAATGGGTTTCCCTCCCCGCCACACACACACTGGGAAAGGGGAGGGAGAGAAATGACAGAAAAAAAAAAGTCCTTCCCACTGGGAAAAAAACTCACTCTGTTCTGCTGGCCGAGTCGTGCGGTGTAGTTTTCCTTCTCCGTTTGCTGTGCACAAGAACCACTGCTAAGAAAAAAACAAATGGGAACGGGGAAGGGGAAAAAAACATCCCGAAACAGTTCCTCTCTGATGAAAATCCAAGCAGAATCCACAGCTGGCAGCCAAGCTGAGAACAAAAACCACTCTGAGCTCTCCTCCGACCTTGTTCCAGCTTCAGCAGCTAGCCAGAACTCCTCCCACCTGTTTCCCAGGAGAAGGGGGGGGGGGAGGGGGAGTAAGAAGGAACTCCTCACCCCCGTTTCCCAGGAGACGAGACTCTGAGGGCTATTAACTAAGAGGCAGCTTCTTTTGTGTTACTTAACTGCTCACTTAACAGCCCTCCATGCAGTGGGCTGCGGGAAGGGAAAAATTCCTGCTTAGTTCCTAAGAACCAGCAAAACCATGACAGGGGTTTCAGTGCCACACCTGCCCCCAGCCCTGGGCCGGGGGAGGAGGGAGGCCTGGCCTACCTGGGGCCTGCTGCCTCCCCCTACATGGCTCCTAATTTCTTCTGTGCAAAAAAGCTTCTCTTCCATTTTCTTAAATATGTAGTTGGCAGAGGCATTACTAAAACTTTTGATTGGCTTTGCTCCCGAAATCCGCCGGTAAAAAACTATTTTCAGCCCCGACGGGGGCTGGTCGGCAAACCCACGACACCCTTACACCTATATGTAAAACCAGACATTTTCCAACAAACAGAATCTTTCAGGAAAGGCCTGTTGCATCAGAAGTTAATTTATTTTTCATTCATCTTGACATAAAGGTCAAGATACTAACACTTCAGCATTTCAGGGTTTTAAGTGTGATAGTAACTTAACTGACTACATAAGCCTTGCATCTATCTGGAGGTTTCAAATGCTGCAAGGGACTTTGTGGTACATTTTTCACCTAAGAAAAGCAGGAAGTGTTATTTTAGATATTTAAGAAACCCCATGAACCTTTTTGCACAACTAAAGAAACTTGTGAGCACCAGAGACTAAGATCAGAGAAAGGATCAGAAGCTCTTACATTCATACAAAAAGTCATTTATAGCAATGACTGTCTGTTGAACCCTATTTACTAGTATCAACCACTTTGAAGAAGAATGTTCTTTTGATGCATCTAAAAATGTTTGTCAATTAAAAAATTACCAGTTATTCTTTCAAAACATACTGAAGATTTTGATCTATTTCCCTCAATGACAATGAACGGACATACTTAATGCTCTCCATTTGTCAAACACTGCAGACTCAGGCAGATGGCTCCACACCAATTTACATTGCTTTGTGTATTCAAAGGTTTCTCCTTTGCTTTCTTTACATGTATACTCACATATGTACGTCCCAAGTCTAGTATACATCAGCATAGGTGGGAAGCTAAGATTCTGAAATATGAAATAAATACATATAAACTGACTGCTGACATAAGATTACAGTTCTCAGATCTGTATGGCTGGAGCACTGAGGGAGCTTGCTCTGTTTTGACTGAGCTGTAAGGAGTTGTGTGAGAAAGCCAAAGCTTCTCTCCTTGGTTATAGAGGTACTGAGTCACCACCCCTGAAGGTATTTAAAAGATGTCTAGGTGTGGCACCTTGCCACTTAGGGACATGGTTTAGTGGTGGACTTGGCAGTGCTGGGCTAACAGTTGGATTCAATGATCTTAAGGGTCTTTTCCAACCTTAATGATTCTATTCTGTGTTTCTATGAAAATCGCAGTCATACAGTGATCTCAGAATTGCAAAACTAAATCCTCTATGCATCTACAATACCCTGATTTTTACTAGCTGCTAGATACAGGCTTATTTTTATGCCCAGGGATCACTTAATTACTCTTCAGAAGTGATTAAGAAAAGGGGTTGATGCCTTTCTTGTCGAAGTCTTCAGACAACCTCTCTGATGCACGGTAGCTTCATTACTGTCCATCAACTTACAGTATGCCCCTCAGCCTCTTGGATGATGACAAGAAGGTCTACTACAAATATTTTCCCCCAGTGTTGTCCAATATGAATGGGAAAAGATATGCAAATCCAGATTTTTAAGGCAAAGATGTAATTTAAAATATTTCAAAGAGAAATTTGCATGTTATTTTTTTCAGATTGTCTTTACTGAAGTTTAGTGACTTCTGCTATACATCTGAGAAATAAATGACAGCCTTCTGTCCTTATTTAACTAATCAAGAACACTGCCACTGTTGGTAGGGTGAATAAATTATTGTTTAAAAAATTAAGGTTTATTCATGAAAGTTCCTAAAAAGCATTAAAGTTTTGTATACATTCTCTCCAAGTGTCTGAACATACACAGATAAAACCAACGTGAGTAAATCTGGATCTGAAAAATGATAATGGAATGTAAACAGTGCAATAAAATGTGTTCAGAAACCCTAGTGGATATTTGAAGAATTGTTTGGTTTTCTATTCACTTTACCAAATAGTTTGTAGTTTATCATGGCTGGGCTTCGCGAATGAAGATTTGAGAAGGGCTCTAGCCACGCTTGCTACAAGCGCGCAGATGGCTAAAAAGGCCAATGTGAGATAGACAAGTCCGGTTGCAGAACATACAGCAGAAGGACTCCCCAGGTGATATCGATGAGACGTGATTCTTTCTGCGTTGTCTTTTCTCCTCAAGAGTAGTCCTGCGTGTGTTCTCAAAAGCAGCAGCAGCGTTATAGATGGTGTGTCTCCAGGCCTCCCGATTGGAGGCCAGGGTAGACCAATGGTGGTGATCAATATGGCCAAGGCTGAGGGATTGTTTCAGGCAGTCCTTGTATCTCCTCTTCGGGCCTCCTCTCTTGCGACAGCCAGTGACAAGTTTTCCATATAGCACGATCTTAGGGAGGCGGTGGTCCTGCATCCTGGAGACATGCCCTGCCCAACGCAGCTGAGTTCTCAGCAGCATGGCCTCAATGCTCGTGACTGCTGCCTGTTCAAGGACAGACGTGTTGGTCACATAGTCAGTCCAGTGGATGTTAAGGATTGTACGGAGGCAGCGCTGATGGAAGCGTTCTAAGAGACACAAGTGGTGGCGGTAAATGACCCATGATTCAGATACATATAAAAGAGTAGACAGTACGATGGTTCTGTAAACATTGATCTTAGTACTTTTCTTCAGGTGTTTGTTTTGCCACACTCTTTTATGGAGTTTACCAAAAGCACTGTATGCCTTTGCTAACCTGTTGTCTACTTCAGCATCAATCTTACAGTCCGAGGAGACGATGCTCCCCAGGTAATTAAACTGTTGGACTGATTTGAGCACTGTTTCACCAATGGTGATATGGGGATGATGGAAGACTTCCTGAGGTGCAGGCTGATATAAAACTTCTGTCTTCTTCAAGCTGACTTCCAGACCAAAAAGCTCAGCAGCCTCTGCAAAGCAGGATGTTAAACGCTGCAGAGCTACTTCTGTGTGGGTGACGAGGGCAGCATCATCAGCATAAAGCAGCTCATGGACAAAATGATTTAAGGTCTTATTGTGGGCCTTCAGTCGCCTTAGGTTGAATAGGCTCCCATCAGTACGATATTGAATGTAGACACCATTTTCATCATCGAGGTCTGCCGTGGACCTTTAGAGCATCATGCTGAAGAAGATCATGAATAAGGTTGGTGCAAGAACGCAGCCTTGCTTCACACCACTGGCTATTGGAAACGGCTCAGAAAGTGCGTCCCCATATCTGACTTGACCGCGCTGGTCCTCATCAAGGGAGATGATCATTTTGAGGAACTTGGGAGGACATCCTAAAGGTTCCAAAATCTCCCACAGACCTTTTCTGCTCACAGTATCAAAAGCCTTGGTGAGATCAACAAAGGTAACATAGAGTCCTTTGTTCTGTTCCCGACATTTCTCTTGCAGTTGTCTGAGAACAAATACCGTATCTGTGGCACCTCTGTTGGCTCGGAAACCACACTGGCTTTCAGGTAGAAGATCTTCTGCTATGGTGGGTATTAATCTGTTCAAAAGAATTCTTGCAAGGATTTTACCAGCAATGGAGAGCAGAGTAATACCTCGGTGATTTGAGCAGTCTGATTTATCTCCTTTCCTCTTTTACAAGTTGACGATGACAGCGTCACAAAGGTCTGAAGGCAGTTCACCTCATTCCCAGCAGCGCACCACAAATTCATGAAACTTAACATGGAGTGCTTGGTCACCATGCTTCCAGATTTCAGGTGGGATTCCATCAACCCCAGCTGCCTTGCTAATTTTCACCTGCTGTATTGCTTTAAGAGTTTCTCCCATGGTGGGGGCAGTCTCCAGTTCAGTTTTCACTGGTTGTTGTGAAATGTACTGCATTGCTGAGTCCTGAACTACACAACTAGTACTGAAGAGAGTCTGGAAGTGTTCAGACCATCGACTCAAAATGGAAACTTTATCTGTGAGAAGCGCTTGGCCATCTGTACTGAGTAGAGGGCTTTGAACCTGGTGTGTAGGACCGTAGGCTGTTTTCAGAGCCTCAGAGAATCCCCTGTAATCCCCTGTATCTGCGCATAATTGGGTTTTTTCCACAAGATTGGTCCACCACTTGTTCTGTATGTCACAAAGTTTCTGTTGTAGCTTGCTGCATGCGAGTCGAAAGGTTGCTTTTCTTATATGACAAGATGGCTGAGCAAGGTGGGCTTGGTGAGCAGTTCTCTTCTTACTCAACAATTCCTGGATCTCATGATTG
>NW_020956442.1:114287-145682 GCF_003031625.1 Empidonax traillii
GAAGTCTCCTTCTAAGAATGCCGCCCTTTTTAGGTTTGAACTTAAGGTGGAGGTTAAGTTTACAGCGCACAAGGCGATGATCTGTTTGGCATTCGGCACTAGGCATCACGCGGGTGTGATGAACATCGCAGATATCTCTCTGTTGGACCAAAATATAATCAATGAGGTGCCAGTGCTTGGACCTAGGATGCATCCAGGTTGTCTTCAGACTATCTTTCTGCTGAAAGATAGTGTTGGTGATGGTAAGCTGCTGCTCAGCACAAAACTCTAGCGGAAGGCGACCATTATCATTGCAGTTCCCAACACCGTGCTTGCCTAATACTCCTTTCTAGGCTTCAGAGTTCTTTCCTGCTCTGGCGTTGAAATCACCAAGGATAATGATCTTATCATCTGCAGGAACCTTTTGGATAAGGCAGCATAGGTCGTTGTAGAATTTATCTTTATCAGCAGGGTCAGCTTGGAGAGTTGGGGCATATATACTAAAGAAAACAGCATGTCGCTTGTTGTGTAATGAGAGGCGTAGGGAGATAATACGATCAGAATGACCAGTCAGCAGATTAGAGGTAATAGAGTTTTTAATCATGAAGCCAACTCCTGAGAGATGCCTTTCAGATCTGGGTTTACCTGACCAGTAGAGTGTATAACCGGCACCATGTTCTCTAAGGCTGCCTTCCTCATGAAGACGAACTTCACTTAGAGCAGCAATGTCGATGTGAGACGTGACAGTTCATGGGCAATTAGAGCAGAGCGGCGCTCAGGACATCCACTGTTCGCAGTATCGAGCATGGTTCTGATGTTCCAGCATGCGAGTGTTAATTTGAGTACACCTTTGGAGGCAGGTGTATGCCTTTTAATCTTTGTTTGACCGCAACAGAAGATGCCCATTTGCCGCGGTTAACCAACCAGGTGAAGAGCGGAGATGAGCTTTGGTTAGGCCACCTTTTCTAGGCCCCTCTCAGTGTGGAGCAAACAGTGCTCTTCTTGAAAAAGGCTGCTTGGTCATTCAGGATGCTGCTGAGTGAGTCTGTCATCTCCAGGGTCAGACTCAGGCGACCAATGTCCTGAACCGCCTGTATGCAGGGTTAGGACTGTGGCTTCCAGTGCATCTTATCACCTGCTGTTTCATCCCTCACCCGTCGCTGCAAGATTTTACAAGTGTGGGTATAACCCTCGAGCCTGCACAGTGGATTTTTTAGGTGAGGCTCAGCTTGCGCTTAACTGATCCCACCCTTTACTCCTAAGGTTCATCTGCCAGGGCCTAGCAAGCTTGGACGGTGACAGTGAGGTCCTCAGGATGTAGGTTTAATTAGAGTATCCTTCTCTTGGATGGATGGCCTTACAGGGCTAAGGGAGCTCCATGTGCCTGGGTTTGAAATTAGAGTTGGGGGGGCCAAGATGGTGGGCGGTCAGGCAGCCATGCGCTCGGTGTGCTCCTGCAGCTGAGTGGTGGGTGGTGAGGGACCCGCTCCAGCTCCCGTGCCTTGTCGCTGCCCTGCATGCATGGGAGATGCTGCTGTGCCGATCTGTGCAGTCGACCTCGTGGAGAAGCCGTCGGGAGCTCTGTTTCGATGTCAGAGTGGCGGAGCGGTTGGTGAATGTCCAGTGGCCATGCGGGGCCAGGCCGCGGGATGGGGCTGCGCCGGGTCGGGCCGGGCGGGTGCAGGGAGGGGGCCGGACGGTCCTGGGGGTTCCCCAGATCGTCGTGTGGGGGCGGGTGGATGGCCCCATTCAGAGTAGGGGGAGATCCCCAGGTCGGGCAGGGCCGGGTCAGGCCAGGCAGGAGCCGGGGGGTGGGCGGACGGACCTGGGGTTTCCCCGGGCCGACGTGGGGGGGCCGGTGGGGCGGCCTTATTTGAGGGGCCGCGGGTGGGCAGTGCAAAGGGGAGCTTGCGGTGGCACGCTGGGGGATGAGGTTAGGGGTAGGCAGTGGGTTTCTCTGGGGGTTGGGGGGTTTGGGCTGGGCAGGGGCTGTGGAAGGTGTCCAAGCCTAGGTGCATGCAGGGACCTCTTACATGTGTGCCCGCTCTTGCCCAGGGGTATGCTGGGATTGCTCCTCCTCAGGTGTTGACGCAGTGGGAGAGTGGGAGTGGGATATGGGTTCGGCTGGAATGTGATGTGTTTTTATTGTTGTTTTGTGGGGGTTTTGTTTGTTTGTTTGTTTTTGTTCTTTGGGGGTTGTTTTTGTTTGTTTGTTTTGTTGGGGGGGGTTGTTGTTTGTTGGTCCATGTGGGGTTGTTCGTTTGTTTTGTTGGTTTGGTTTGTTTGGTTTAATAGTGTCTTAGAGGGGTGCTCAGGGCAAGGAAATGTCCCTGGGTTAAACTGTAGGAAGCTGTGAAGGAAAAGTAGGGAGAGAAGGGCTTGCCCAAACTATTTCAGTATGCCCTTTTGAGGTTGTGAGCTGTGCTGGTGGTGGCATATGCCTCCGGTAGGGTCTCCCATGCCAGACAGGTCGAAACTGAAGGGTCAAATGTGTCCATGGGCAGGATGAGCTCACTGGCCTTCTGGCGGTCATCCTAAGAGAAGGACAACTCTAATTTGTAGAATAAAGATGCTAAAGTATCTCAATGATTAAACTGTTTATTACTAAGCAACTTTCCCCCTTCTTCTATAAGTGTCAAAGTTATTTAAATACCTTTTTACAAACAGGAGCAGAAACCAAGATATAGCACAATTCTTAAGGTGAGATTTGGTAAATCAGTTGAAAGGTTAAAAATGGAACCTGGATCTTCTCACTTCTTGCTAGATTGTGAGTCTAGCAACTTTCCAGTTGCTTCTCTAGTGAAGCAGGATGCAAGAGAAGGGATGCAGGGAGTTTTATAAGCATTGTTTAGCTCACAAGCAAGACTTTGACCACTAGACAGATGGTGTGGCTTCTTCAAATCATCTAGTTATAAATAAGTTAATTAAATAACTGAATCCTGAGAAAGCAGTTGTCTCTCCAAGCATACCTGCTTTCCGTGAGGCAGCAGGCACTTTGCCTATGTGTGAAGTACTGAAACCGTGAACAGACCTTTCCAGGAAGAAAGTGATACAGAGAGCCAAAAAAAAAAAAAAATGCGTCACCAACTCTTGCAGCATAAAGGGACTGATGATGAGCATCAGTTCTTAGGTTGTAAACAAAAAAAATCAGGAGTTTTTTGAGTAGATTCCAGGAAGACTAGAATACCATGTATCATAGAAGTGTAGAATCATGGAATAGTTTGAGTTGGAAGAGGCCTTAAATATCATCTATTCCAAAGCCCCTGATGATCAGCAGGTTTCTCAGAGCTCAGAGCCCCATTCAGCCTGGTCTTGAACACTTCCAGGGATGTGGTATCCACAACCTCGCTGGGCCTCACCACCCTCACAGTAAAAAAATTTTTCCCAATATCCAATCTAAATCTTTTCTCTCTCAGTTTGAATCCATTCCCCTTTGTCCTGTTACTCCAGGCAAAAAGTCCCTCTCCATCTTTCTTGTCAGCTCCCTTCAGTTATTGGAAGGCCACAATTAGGTCACCCCCTAAATAAAAGAGAAGCCTTCTCTTTTCCAAGCTGAACAAACACAATTTTCTCAGCCTTTCCTTGTACGGGAGCTGCTCCATCTCTCTGATCAGCTTAGTGGCCTCCTCTGTACTCACTCCAACAGGTTGATGTGCTTCCTGTGCAATTACAAATAAATTCCAAAGCAATTACAATCAACATCTTTAATAAAAAACTAAAGCAGAGGTTTTGATAAATGTAACAATTCTAGAAGATCTAAGCAGAAAATCCAAGCAGTGATATTTATATACAATGCTAAATGATTCCCACAATAAAGATTTGTAGTAGTCTTGCATGCCCCACGTAATGTATGCCATCTTCTTGTGGAATATGTAATCGTAATAAAAGTTAATAGCCTCTCTTAACTTGGAATTCTGCAGATTTCAATCTTGCTACACTTTCTTCTAAAGCAAACTCTGCAGTATTTCTTTTATAACCTTTTATTATCAAAAGATCATTTTACATATTATGTAAGAACTTTAATCTGATAATTAATTGAATGGAGAATAGCAAAATAATTAACTGGATTCAAAGTAAGCTCTAAAGTAGTTTGAAAGTGCTGGAAATCAGTCCATGGTATTTAGGCTTGTTTTTTTCACTTGCAGTAGTTAAATTCAAAATAAATAGTTTCTGTTTTCATTCGGCATTCTGATAGAAAATATTTCTAATGGTTTAGATGTACAACTATTGCCATTATTCAACATATCCAGACTCTTGGAGATATTATGTGTTTGCAGCAAGTAGCATCTACTGTCATTCTGCTAGAAATTATATTCTACGGGATTTGCATTTTCTTTAATTAAGTTAATTTAGCTAGATCTGTATCTTATCTCCTAAAATTATTTTTCTCAGAAAAAATTGGAACAGCTAGTTTCTTAAGATGAGGAACTAAAGAGTATCCTCTGCTTTAAAAGCTCAGCAAGGAAAGTTTTGATTAGCTGTTCCTTGAACAATTTACTGTGACATGAAAAGAGCAGGTGCTGTCAGTCTAAATTTGAGGACCAGACCTGTACTCCAACACCCAACCCCTGAGTGAGAGCAGGAGACAATGTAGCTCTCTATTCTTAAGAAAGAAAATTTTGCAGATTTCTGTTGTCTATCTGTATAAAGGATTTCACTTTTTTTTTTTTTTTTTTCCCCTGTTGTCCTAGACTGTTTCTTGGCAAAGCTCTTTCTTTTATTGAGGTTTCTAGACAGTCCATGTTAATTCTGGAGCTTTGGCTGTTTAAATAGAAAACATTGCCAGGATAAACTGGCAGATGAATTTCCATTAGCCATGCAGTGCTTCTTCCACCTTGTGACCACCTTGTGACCTGGAGTATGTGGAGGAAATACATTACTTTCAAGAATTACTGTCCAGTTCCATATGCAAAAAACCAAATTGCTCTGTGTTGGTAATGATTTGCTTGTCATGTCTTTATGCATAAGCCACTGTTCCTGAAGTTACTGAGATGTCAAGTACAGCAGAGCTATGTGTTTGGAACACGAACTGTGGAAAAATATTTGTGTTTTTCTACTCTGAAAAAAAAAAGTCTTTCACCACAATGATCCCCTTATTTTGAATTGTATTTTTGTAAGCAATTAACTCCCCATTTTGATATCCAAACAACAAAATAGAAATGTACTGTGCACTTTAGAATAAATACCGTATGGCAATTACAGTTAATTGCATATGAGATTCTCAATGAAATTGAAGATGAAACAAAGGTGACAAGCAATTTACCAGACTGCACTTCCAGTGCCAAAATCAATTATGACATTCCAAATCCTGTAAACATTAATAGTAATTAGTGAGCTATGTGTCATTGTGCATCTTTGACTGATGTGTCTGTCTTATTGTGTTTAGCTACAGGGAAGACCTAGTAACAACTCTTTTAAGAGGCAGTGAACAGCACACATTTATAGAGGGAGAACAAAGTATCTGCGGGTATAGATACTGCTGCGGCAGCTGCCAGCGGCTCAAGTGTATTTAGGCCAGCCTCTGGATGGCATTGATAGCATAAATACAGAATAATAATTAATTACTAGGCAATGCTAACTAAAGCAGAATGAGGCTGAGTATGAGGCTTTATTCCTAGCACTGAGCTTATTATTCAGTTTGGCTCACAATTAGACGTTGTTAGTACCAGGGGATTACAAATCCCTCAGGTGGTTATTCTGCAGTGAAATACCACCAGTTGCACAGTATCTTACTTCTTCGAAAACGGAATGTCAAACATACTAGGTTCATTCAAGCAATAAAATAGAAAAAGAAGATAAACAACCTTACCAGAGAGAGAAATTACAATCACAGTATATGGCATAGTTTTTTTAAGACAAGTTCAATTATAATCAGTGATATACTTTTCATATGATACACACACTACTCTCTCCAGGTGGGTGCACACAAACAAATGGGATGTAAGGAAGGGACTAAGAGCTTTGTAACCTTCTTGCAGAGTCCTGACTGCTCTTCCCCAGGCCTGTTCCAAGGGGAGAACAACTGCTCTCCCTCCCTCTCCCTCAGAAGTACAGCACGGAAACACTGAGTTTTCACATCTTCTCTCCTCCCCCAAGACTTGCTCAGTTGGATTGCTCTCAAATCTGGGGAATTCCAAAAATTCTGCTACTTCTAAGGGAAAACCAAACTGACTGTAAATTTCTAGCCACTGCTTTTTCATCTTCTGGTCTCTAAATTTTTTATTCTTGAAGAGAAAAAAAACCAAAAAGCAACTAAAAGTAGTAATGAGGGTTTCTTCCCATTTCACCAGACACAGCTACAATACCCACTCTTTTCGTGCTAACTGGATGGGATTTGCTGATTTTTTCAGCTACTTCAGTAGAACGATTTTAGGGTAATTTTTTTGAATGTTTGGTACATTTTTATTTGTCGTCCAGCATAGGTAGATAAGGCATCCACCAATGTCTACTGCTTATCCTGGTCCCACATGACCCCTTTAAAATAAATTTTAAAAATGGAGTTAAAAATAAATAAGTAAAATAAAATCACACTTCTGATAGCTTGATTACTCTATGAAAAAATATATCTAAAACTGAATTACATGAGTATTATTTGAAATCTTCTCTTTAGAGTCAGGAGCTTGTATACATCCTTTTCTCAGGAGGTGTCTGTGATCCTATTTCCTTTAAATTAACACGATTCCCATCATCAGGTTGTCATTTAACAACTTGTATTTGCCTCACTAAATTAGTGAAGATTACCTTTCACACTGCAAATTTCTAACTTTTGCAGACAGTCCATAGCATTGAGGGGAAAATTGACCACACTGTTATATTTTTAAGAATAAATTTATTGTTGTAATAGTGTTTGTTACAGCATGCATTTATTATTCAAATAAGGCAAATTGGAATAAATGAGGTGAGATCATTCAAAACTGATGACTATAAAACTGGAGGAGTGTTTTGAATAGAAGCAGTTATTTCTTACTTCATCAGCACAAACGATTAGGTTTTAAAAATATACATGAAGGGCTTACATTTCAAATTCCCACTCAGTTTCACAGGGGTACAGGTAGTTTCACTCATGCATGTTTCTTGGAAAATTTTACTCAGAGATTATTTTGAGTAAAAGTAGTGCTACAGAAGCCATGAGATCAGATTTAGTGACTGTGGTTTATAGAATCATAGAATCACAGAATCATTTGGGTTGGAAGTGATCCTAAAGATCATCCAATTCCAATCTGCCTGCCCTGTGAAGGGACACCTTCCACTAGATCAGGTTTACTCAAAGCCCCATTCAACCTGGTCTTCAACACTTCAGGGATGGGGCATCCACAGCTTCTCTGGGCAACCTATTTCAGGGCCTCACCACCCTCACAGCTAAGAATGCCTTCCCAATATCCCATCTAACCCTGCCCTGTGCAATTTACCTGTTAGTATTGCTGTTTTGTCAGGTGCAGGCTATGGTATGTGCTATGATTTAATTCTGAAAACATAAATCTAGGCTTGCAAAGAGGTATCATGAATAAATTACATAGCTAAACATATCAAACCCAGCAGAGAAATAGAAGTTTTGAAATCCTCCTTATGCTTTTATTTATTCCCATTTGAATGTGAATTCTATCAAATCACTGCCTCTCAATTATGGTTTCCTTGCTGATAGCAGAGGCACATTTCTATTGGCTAGCCTACACAGGAGGAAAATATATTCTGTTTATTATTTATAAGAGTAAAGTGCTGAGAGGTCCCAGTAAAGCCAAGGTTCTTATTTTCTGTTTGCTATGAAAATAGCATGAGCCATATTCAGGCCAACTACTTTCCACCTAAGTCCTTGGACCCACTCTTTTCTCTTGACTGCTTTTTCGGCAGGTTTCTGCTCAGTGCTTCACTGACATCACACTTGAGACGTGCTCTGCTTTCTTTGCGGATTACAGACACAGCATTAGATGGAATTTTAACTGCTTATCAGTACTGGAAAAGCAGCTGAAAGGGCGGGGAAAAACAACACTGACAGATTTCTACAAGATCACATCCCAAGTGCCTGGCAAAGTTGAAAAAAGAGCCTTATTTTCCCAGTCCCCAAGTAGTAATCTATTCCAGTCAACTAAGCCCTATTCGTGTCTCTGAACAATACTCCTGAACCCAACATATTTGAATTAACATATTGCCAGCTAATATCAGATTTGCAGGATTTACAGCCAAATATCTCCTATGCTGTTATGTATGTTCACAGTCCTCCTTAGCTGGGTCTAAGTCCTTCCATTACCTTGAACCAAGTGCGTCAGCATTACTCCTTTCATTCAATTGCTGATGCAGGAAATACTCTGTCAGAGCTTGCTTTTCCCCCTATTTTTTCCCAAAAACTAAGCAATGTTTGTGTTTTTAAAAACAGTGATATACATTTACCTCAGAAGTGTTCAGGGATTTGGCATCTATTTGCTGTCATTTACTGGGAAGAGTACTTCTTGAAACATTGTAAAAGGGTCCTTCCCTGTTCATCAAGGTTAATTATGCAATACTTCTGTATCTAACATTTTTCCTACTCCTGTCCTAAGAAAACTATTTTTATTTATTAGCAACATTTCCAGATTTAACAACCCTGGCATGTGCTATTCTATGCACAATGAATACAAGATCTCATGTGAATACCCACATTGAGGTGATGTTTCTTTCAACATCAGTGATTCTATGATTGCAATAAATTGTTGCCAACTGTGTTTCAAACTGCTGGGACTGCTACAGAAAAGTAAGAATTGTTCATCTTTTAAAGCTTGGGATGTTTTATACTGCTGTAATCCAAAGACTTGTGTATTTCCCAGATGCAGCTGGCTGTTCTTGCTGTCAGGCATTCCACTACACTCCTTTACTGATTGCTTTATCACATCTAGTTTGCTCATATATCTTTGAGACAGCATTTTAAGACACTATTTTTTTCAGCCTTCCGATCTGCTTTGCTTACTGAGAAAATAAAAAGGGATTTTAATAGGTCTTGATGCAGCACTGATGACTTGAGAAAAGAAAACAGCAGAGGACGGAGGGACTGCACAGCTTCTTTGCTCCTCCATTTCCTATCCAGCATATGTCATAGCAGCTACTGTTAACAGGGTTGGGGAGAGAAAGCAAACAATGGAGAAGGAAAAGCGAAGGGAAGAAAACTGTTAAATTTACCCTTGGCCAAAACATCTCACAAAGTCAGCAAGACCGTCCTGAGAGGAAGTCCAGTGTGGGAGACAATTAGGGATGCTCCTCAAGAGAAAAGGGCCTGGCGAAATAAAAGGCAGGACTGATTTGGGGTTTTGAATTCCCTAATTCCCCTCCTCCCTGGCTCTCATGATTTTGAATGAAACATTAATAATGCTTCAGATGCTTCTTCCCTCCGAGGCCAATCAGCTGCTCGACAGGGCGTGAAGCGGTTGTTCATCTGAACGGCTAACAAGGGAATGGAAGAACAGAGCTAATTCTAAGGCTTTCCCAGCTCACATTTGCCTTGACACACAGGGAATGACCTGAAGAGCCTCTCTTCACTTTGGAAGAAGTCATGCTGTATTGATTCTGCATAAACAAGCCCAACCTGTCAGAAGAGATAATTTTTCACAATACGACCATAAACATAGTTTTAAGACTGTAGTAGACACCCCGTCCTGCTTAGTGCCATGGCAACAACCTACCACTGGAAATCTTCCTCATACAGAGGGGTACAGAAAAAAGGAGGTAAAACTGCCAAACGACCAAAAATGTCAAATCATAAGCCTTCCATTTTAACAAAATTACTGCTCCTTCTCTCAGTGCACAGAGCCTTTAGGATAAAGAGTGAATCTAAAGAGTGAATTTTACATGTTCCTGAAGGTGAAAAACTACTTCCCCCTAATCTGGGAATGAAAAGAAGCTGAGGTGGCTGAAGATGTTGCTGGTTTTGTTGCTATTAAGGTCTGTTCTGGTTTCCAGCTCCCAAGAAAAAAAGAAAAGAAGGAAGAAAAATACATCAAAAGAAGAAAGAGCAGTCTTTGTTCACATTGCTGGGTCTGACTTATAACACTACACTACAGAAGGACGAATAGAGTAATCACTATCAAATCGCTCTGGCAAACCCATACCTGTGCATTGCTATTTTGGGAACCGCTTTTAGCTATTTTATCATCACTGGCTCCTAGCAGCAGTAGGAAAGAAATCATCTTGACTAGTCAATTCTCTCTTTATAACACAATGACAACAGAAAAAGAGACAGGTACAGAACGAATAAGGTAGGCAGGAACAGGACATTAACTTGAGAATGAGAGCAGATATAAAAATGTTACACCTTCTTCAGATAAGAGAAGCTGGCAGGAACAGTGATGCTGCTGCGCAGAAAAGAGTCAAGGTAACAGGTTTTCTTATTAGGTGAAGCCACAACGGCCAGGCTTTCTCTTTCCTGACTAGCCACAGCCCTACTGTCAGTATCAAATCATGCCTTCTCAGAATGACTTAGCAAGCTACTGAGCCTTCAAAAAAAAACCCCAATCAACAAACAAACCAAAAAGCATATGATAGCACCACAAGACAGCGAAAGCATTTGGACAAATCTGCTTTACCTTTTTTTTTTTTCTACAGTGAACTCCACAAAGAAGCTCAAAAGGTTTTTAAATTTGGAAAAAATTGGCAGATTTTAGTGTAATATAAAACAGAAATATAAATTCTTACAAAAAAGATGCAACACAGTATATCTACAACCTTTCCTGTCCATTATGTCCCTGTAGGCAGGTCATTAAAATCCAAGGCTTCAACTTAGCTAACTCTAAGTAACAGCAAACCTGCTTGGTGATCATTTTGGTCCCTTGGAATATGAGTGATAGGCTTGGCTGCCTCATGTTCACCTCCTGAGTAGCACAAGCAACAGGCATCATGCTTGTGCCTGCTGTACCATCAGGTTTCATCCCTCTTTATTTGTGAAACAGCTATGAAACCAAATAAAATTAAACAAACAAACAAACATAAGTCAACCCCTCACCTCACCTTTCTGTTTACCAGCTAAGCCTAACTTCTAGTTTCCTGTTTGTTTTTTTTTAACTCATTAATCATCTTTAATATTTGTCAATTAAAAAAAAAAAAAAAGAGGAAAAGTTTATATTAGACTTTTGTTTCCATGGATGCCTTAGTAGCATCTGCAGAAATAGGAGCCTTTCTTAATGACAAGATCTACTGTAGAAGAGAGCACAGTCATAGAATTAAACAAAATTGGTGCTATTGGTTCAGATTTGTGTCCAAGCAAATTGATAAAGCTTAAAAATATAAACCAGCACTGATAAAAGCATTTTCTGTTCAGAGCTTTACATATTTTTACAGCAATACCAGACCTCTTTCCTCTTGTTTTTGGTTGCTAATGGACCTTAAAGCTCTTTTCAGCAGGTAAGAACTGCCACAATGCCACTGCTACACACATCCTACATCAGCCCTACTGCTCAGAAAAGAAGAGCACTAAGCAAGAGCCAACTCAATACCTGCTGCATGTCCCTGTAGCCACACTGGGGAAACACTTCCTTCCTTTATGCTGTGCAGAGAGACCTTGGCATAATGAACACTAGAGAGCAGCTACTTTTGGTTGCCTTCCCAAAAAGATATAGAATAACTAGGCATTAGTTTTATCCATTTAACTTCTCTAGGGGCAAAAAAACCCTAAACTTCTCTTTTAACTGGGTTAAACATCTGCCACAAATGGAAACAGAAGATCGTAAGACTGTTGGTCTCATCGATCATTTTCCAATTAGTATTGTACATTCCTTTCTATAATAGTAGGATTATTCATACTGAACTACAAGGTTTAATTATTTATAAAACTTGTTAGTTGTTAGAAACACCTTTTATACTATCTTAATATTTATTGGTGAAACAATTAACTCCATAGCCATGAACCTCTTGCAAATTAGAAAAGAGGTAGAAAGTCTTAAAAGGGGACTATAAAGGGAACTTTATATAGCTGTAGCCAGATGCCCCATGAGATTACCTGTCTGTAAGATGGGTCAAACTTTGTGTACTGGTTAATTACACAGCAATACAATTACATTACACTAAATGGGAGAAGAAAGCAAGCCATACTGTTGAAGTCAGAGAACTAAAACACGGCTGAATTAAAAATATTATAAATGGGGCAATAAATAAAATGAGCTGCTGCTTGAGAAATGGAGTGGGAACACCCAGATGGAAAATCATCTGAAACACTGGTATATGCACATATAATCTAGAAAAGGAATGGAGCAACCAGACACTAAGTAACCTGGGTGGAACTGATCAAGACTGGTTTACAAGAGGAAATTTTAAAAGTTTAGTGGTCTGTATACACACACAAAAAAAAACATCTCTCACAGGGGGAAAGGAAGTATTTGGGGATTTCATAGACAGTGAGAGAGAATTAAGATATTTTAAACAAACTTCCTGATGGAAATTAAACAAACTGAAGAAACATATTTCCAAGATAAGTCAGCAAGGCTTTCATTTGTGTGTAAAACTAAACTGTGAAAAAAGAAAGTGAGAAAGTATACTGGAAGGAGTGATCCTATTTTAAACCCTCATTCTTATTATTTTAAACATCCTTGGAAAGTTTCAACTCCAAATCATTAGTGCCTGATCTTTTCGTTAGTATGGTGGTTTTACAAAAATAATCTGAAATTTTTTTCTGACAGATTATGGACTATTCCAACATTTATCTTTGGTAGACACACAACAACTGTAAATTGGCTTAAAACGTACATACATGTGTACCAGTTTCAACTGTATGCACTGCATTGCTAAATTCCAGCTAACCATAGGAGGTATACAATATCAAGTCCTGGTAGTGTACATCTGCCAAAGGAAGCCAAACTTGGCTAATGAATGTCTAAAATAGTTTTAAAAATGAAGCTGAACCTACTGAGCAGCTTAAAACACAAAATTCAGTGTGATTACAACAGCTAATTTAACAAATGTGCAAACCATCAACTGTTATACATAGCACTTCTTTCTCTCCAAAAAACTGATCAAATACTCACTACTCAAGTACTACAAAACATGCAAAAAAAGATTTATCTTGTCAGATGATGAACTTTGGAATTGCAGGTTTTATAAGTTGCAACTGACAGCATTTTTATGGAAATTCCTTCCATAAAATTATTCTAAGTAATTAGAATTCTATGTAATCAGTATTCTATGTAATTAATTATTCTAAATTCTTATCCCTTGAACTAAAATTTTGTTAGCAATATGAAAGGGATCTGTTAGCAATATGAAAGCTTTACATCAAAATAATCTCTCTTTATCCCTTTGGGCTAAATAAAGCCACAGAAGAGCTTAAAATAATGACAAAATACAGCAAAATATGCACAGTCCAACTCTTACTACAGCTTTGCACTAAATAAACAGTGATCATTATTTTCAGTGCAGAAAGAACTAAAACATAGAAATGTGGTTTTAAACATAAATACATAAATTGCAGTTTATGTTCAAGCTCTACATATTACACACCAAAGCTGGTAGAGTGCTGCACAGCCTCAAGACTGAGTTTAACTGGATCTGCTGTTATGACAGTAATAATTTTGGATTTACATTTCTAGGTCTCTGAATTGTCACTGTAATTAAACTCACACAAATTAGTTTGGAAAGGAATTTTCCAGAAAGCTATCTGGGGGAACATGTGGCTGATCATTTGTACTTGGACCACTAAATATATGGATCACACAAATATGTAACTATTCAGAATTCTACCAGTACTGAAAAACAGAATTACTGTAACAAAGGTTCATGTTTTTTTAGGAATTAATGACCTGTAAACCCATTGCAGTAACACCTCTACTAAGTCATCAGAGCTTTGTGTGTCAAATTTAAACTGTTGCCTGCAGAAAGTTTATGGATAATCCTTAGGAAAGTATAATTAGCAACGTTCTTTCCCCTCTCCCCTTCTATCAAGGAGGAATGTGCAAATCCTAGTGAAATAAGAGCTATGACAAATGCAGCGATCACGTTTTAGTGGCAAAAAGTTTGTATGTACAAGGACTAAATTTAGCCTACTGCTCCTCACAAGCAAAACTGGCATTTAAGATGGGAGTTCAGATGTAAGACAGACTGTATGCTATTTAGCCATCATAATTTTCAAAAGCTGATGTTCTTGTCCTTACTCTTCAGGTTATTTTCAGTTACGCTGCTGCTTCTTTTAGGAACGTACGCAGGATCACTCTTGAGGAGAAAAGACAACGCAGAAAGAATAGTGTCTTGTCGATACCATCTGGGGAGTCTTTCTGCTGTGCCTTCTGCAACTGGATTTGTCTATCTTGCATTGGCCTTTTTAGCCATCCACACGCTTGTAGCAAGTGTGGGTAGAGCCCTTCTCATTATCTTCATTCGCGAAGCCTAGCCATGATGATGATTTTCAGTTACATATATTTTTGTTACTCACAGTTCAAAATAACCATTTTCTTTAACGTTCACTGCACATTTGGAAGAGAAATGCTTAAGTTGTGTGATGACTGTAGTGATGACTGATTTCTGATTCAATTAGTATGTTATTTTAACTTTTAGTATTACTTCACAAACAGGCTTGCAATGACTTCAGTAAATATTATTTTTATATATATCACATATGAGTAAACATACTTTTTTCTGTTAAATACAAAGTGGTGTAGTTGGTATCAGGCTATTTAACACAGCATAAAACATTGTTATATTATAGATTCAGTGCATAAGGGCAGACTGTAAACAACAGACATTTGGTATAATTCCCATAAAAGTAAGAAGTAAAACCAAAATGGAAATGGAAGCCCCAGAAACCTCTTACGTTCCACATCTCCACAGAAAATACGGATGCAGAGACCAAGAAGGGCTAGAAGCCACCTTTCTCTTGTCTTTTCCCCATAGACTGAAACTTGTCCTCCTCCCTACAGCAACCAAGAGCAGCCACAGGACAGCACTGGCATTGAGTCTTGGTCAGAGGGATTGCAGAAAACCTACTCATGTTTGTCTTCCCAGGGTGAAGTACTACTAAAGAACACTGAAGTTGCTTTGCACTACTGAAAGTATATAAAGTGATTTCAGTACTGCAGTACTGCAAGGATATGTCCTTTTGTGTCTGAAGAGTATTTAACATGACTATGCTGCAGCCTCACAAAAGCTCAGTTTTATCATAAGAATTATGTTTGTAGCCTTTCTTTTCTCTCATTTTGAAGAGTAAATCATAACTTAGACATCTATACAACTTTAGGTTACCTATAAAAAGAACAAAAAGATATTCTAGGCAAAAGTTATGTGCAGTTAAAGTCTTTAATTTACTTTTATTAAAATTAATTTACCTTTAAACCATTATTAAGCATATAGGTAGTTCCTTTACTTTGAACATAATTTGCTCTTTTCTACAATTTGTTTCAAAGTTTAATTATCTATTTTAGACCAATTTCTCAGAGAAAACCAATACTAAACTCTTCCAGTATGACAGGAAAATCTCTGAGAGCCTTTGTTCAAAGGGAATTAGACTGGCAGAGCATCTTAGAATACAAGCAACAGGAAGTAATTATTTTTACCTTCTTCAAACTTATTCCTGACTGTTCAAAAGAGAAAAAGAATACATATTTTCAGTCTAAAACACATAACACCAGGGTGGTTTTTTTAAATTCTTGAAACAGCATTTGGTTCTTGAAACCCAAAGGAACTTGAGCCTCACACATGTTCACTCATTCGACCTCATGTCAGTGAATATGTTTCATACTGTCATAGTTCTGATTTCAGCAAGGAATTTTTCTTTCCCTTACCTCCTGCTCTGTGTGATGGGCCATCAGGTGAAACAAAAGAATCAGCCAGGTTCAGTAATGGCCAAGAGATCAGTCTCCTTGACAACGAAGGGGGGGGGGGGAGCTGGTGTGTGGCTGGAAGGAGGTGGGGCGGGGTGTCAGCTCAATCTCTCGGCCCGGAGGGGAGCGGCTCTGGGCTGCAGACACTGCCGGGGGTTTTCTTAGTCTCTTTCCTGTCGGAGGGGAGTTTTTGCTGCTGCTTTCGGCCCAGCTGTTGCTGGCTGCAGGCCTTGCTTACAACGGACCCTAAATCAGCTGAAGTTCGTGAGTTTTCTTCCATTGAGAGAACTTTCTGTTTTATTGCTGTTTGTTTTCCTTCCCTTCCCCCCCCCCCCCCACCTGGCGGCATCCAAGGATCTCACAGCGCCGCCTGGTGACGGGCACTGGACATTACAAGTTTCTGCCACCTGGTGACTACTATAGGACACTACAAATCCTGCACCTCCAGTGACCCAACAGCGCCACCTGGTGAATGGTACAGGATATTACAAATTTTGCATCTCCAGTGACCCGACGGCGCCCCCTGCTGACTGTGGTTGGAACTGCACCAGAGGGTGCTAAAAATTGAACTATTTAATTTCCCTTTTGCCGGTTTATTGGTTTTGTTCTTGAAGGGAATTATTGGTGGGTATAGGAGTATCACTTGGTTGTTTTACTTGGTTTTTTTCGTGTTCCTGTTAATACACACATACCTTTTAATAAAGGGCTGTTATTTTTTCCTTTTCCATAATTTGTTTTCCTTCAATCGGAGCCTCTTAATTTCGGATTTATAATTGCTTAGAAAAAGAAGTTTGGGTCTTTTTCTCCTAATCCATCCTCAGCAGAAGACTCTTGTCTCATTTAAACTGGGACACATACTTGTCCTCTGTCCTGCACTCTTGCACTGGCATGACATACAGAATACTATCAATTTGGAGCAGCAGGACTTTACATTCCTTTTGCAGGAGAAAAAGAAAATTAAAAATATGGAAAGCAATGGCTCATAGAGAGTAAAATAAAAATAACAAACATACTGAAAGTTATTTCACCCACTCAGATCTTCTTTATGTCTTTGCAACTTGTAAATGCTTTTTGGATTTATCTAGATAAATTTAGATGTACTTAGCATCTTGATGAAACTCTGCAGCTTGATGTGTCCCTGGAATACTTGGGGAGGTGAGGCAGGGAATAAATCAGTGTGCAATCTGAGTTACAAAAATTTATAAATACCCTTCTAAGAACTTAAAATTCTTTCTGAAGACAGGTTTTGTTTTTAAATTCTGATCTGAATTAAAGGAAACTTGCTGGAATAATATTTAATTGCAAGTATTAGCTTCGTAAGGAATGACCATTCTATCGGAATGATCCTCTCCACAGAAAACCGTGGCTCTCACATTCCACCAGTGGCTTTGGAGACCTGTTAGGCTTTTTTGTTTCTCTGTGCTTTTCTGTTTCCTGAAGTTGAAAATATACACTAAAAAAAAAAGTACTGATTCATAAGATTCACAAATTCCAATGCAAGACCATAACTGCACTTTCTTGTACATTTTGTCTTCAATATCCACCCCATTTCCATGCCCACATTTTTTAATTTCTTGATTGTCGACTATCTTTACCTCCATCAAGTACTAAAATCTGACTTTCTGTTACTGTACAATATTGATCTCAAACTTATGACCTGAAGCATACTTTATGCTTAATGGCCATCACCATACCCACAACATTCATCACGTATTCTGTTTTAGCATCTATTAGTCAATTTCAAAGAACAAAATTAAGAACATTTTAGGACCTTACTGGCTCTTCCTCAAGATGTTTAATTAAACACAACAGAAAAGGAGAGTGAACTTTAGTTTTTATTTCTATTCATTTTTTCTCCTATAAAATTAATTAGAATTAATTATGATTAATGGCCTGGACTTTTTTCTTCATGAGAAGCTTCCTTGTCTTAATTCCTCTTTTAGTGGTTAGTCTCTCCATTAAGATTTTCTGCCTTCATTGGGGTTTTTTTTGTTGTTTTGGTTTTTGATTTATTTTTTTTTTTACATATTAATGTAATTCTTCTGCTCAAGGAACTTCAATTCCTCATCTACAATATTTGCTTTATTTGGTGTCATGGGGTGATATTACATGATCTTGAGTGATTGTTTTCAAACGTCCATATGACAAATGCGATTTTCACTTGAATATCTCCAAAAGATTCACACAACTCTCCTTTATGAATGTATTACATACTTGATCTGTTCAGACTTTGCAATTTACCCTCATAAAACCCTTTTGTGATACAGAAATATTATCGATGTTTTACAATGGAACAGAAAACGAGTCAGCTTATTAATGTACTGAAACGCTTAAGAATGCCTATTAGGATTTTCAAGGTTTCTCTGACTTATAACCCTTATTGAACTAATTGAAGATTTTTCACTAAATGGATAATTTGCATTTTAAGTTTTCTGAAAAGTTTTAAAATCTGACTCACCCATGTCACCCTTTTTATCCAGTGGACCAGTGCATAAAACCCAGATTTCATCAGCCCTTAAGCTTATACTGCATATGCAGGGCTTCCCACAACAGGGCAAATTACATGAAAAATAAAGATGTGGCATATACCACAGGCATCTAATCCCCTCCTGTCCCTGTCCTCCTCCCTCCTGGTCTGAGTCACACACCAAAGCCTCAGACAGCAGGGAGCCACAAAGCCAACTGCATCAGATGTCAGACAAGAAACAAGTGGATCTCCAGGGATCTGGCTGCTCCATGCTGGGATTGAGGGGTGCCAGGAGGCTGAGCTTTTACACAAATACTTCTGTCATGCTCAGTAACCCCTCAGCTCACTATCTCCCTCAGTTAGGGCTTGATTTTTCTAAATATTGACAGGGGACAGAGCCAACATGCATAAATGGCTCCAACCAAAGTGTTGTAAAATTGTCTATATCCACCATGGGTTTAGGCAAGTAGCCATTTTATTTCAGAAAAACTTGTAAGCATTTCCCCATGCTTTGATTCCTGTGCAAAACCTAATCAGGTGTATGTTTTCTAGCTGCACTTTTCTCAACTCAGTTATACACGTTGCTTTTTCGGGTGGTCTAAAAGCAAGTTACTCAGTTTGGCTAATTCACATCACCTTCACACCTTGGGGGGCAGTAAGTTGGAACAAGGACAGCTTCATCTTTTGCCCAGTTCTGACAAGGAGATGCTGTCTTTCAGCATGGGTTTTCTTGACATCTGTATGCTTAGACCACTAGTCGCTGGAAAGGGAATGGTTTAGCTGTCAGGGCTTTCTTTTTAAGGCCATTTTGCCCTTGCTGAGTCAATGAAACTCACTATATAAAGCAGGCTGGATTTGGTTAGTGTACTGCCCTTTGATTGTGAATCCTATTGCTTCATTTTGGAAGTCACATACACTGCCTTCTTACAGGCCACACCCTCATATCTAAGGACTTGCTAAACAAACCATATGAGCAGACATTTTACTGGGACAATATATGTATTTAATCAAAGAAATATAAGACTAGGTAAATTAAGAAATTCCTGACATTGCTACCTTACAGAAGTGCTTTCCAAGTCAGGGCTTATGGATAACATAGACCCTCTGAGACTGGCTGCAGCTGCAAAAAATAAAAATGTTACAATTGAGGCAAATAGGAAGATGCTGCCTGCAGCATAATTGCTCACTGTTGTTGCAATTGGCTGGCGAAGGTTAGGATCTGCTGCTCTGTGTAACTGAGCAGGTTTGCACAATACTGGAAGGCTGTTGTATAATAACAGTTGAAACAAAACAGGCAGAAATAAATACACATTTTTTAGGTAGAGGTGATAAATTTTTACTGAGCACATCATGCTTTAAAAATGCTCCCAAACAGATGCCAGGTACTCTTTTTGCCCGAGGCTGATGGAGAAAAAGCAGGTAGCTTCCGAAAGAAATCTGAAAAGCTGTTATCCAAGTAGCTGAGGTTAAAGTCTCCATATGCATTTCAAGTAGTTTTGTATCCAAAGTGAGCACTGATTTAGGCAGATATTTTTGGAATCATGACCTGATACACAAATATGTGATTGATCCTTTAGTAAATGAAAATTACTGAAAATCACAGGTGTCTGCCACAAAAATTACTGCTTATATGAACAAAGTAATTAAATATGAACCAACAACTAAGTTTGCCTATTTTTAAAGAATCCTTATCAAACATTGCATAAATCACTTCAATTTGAATATTTCAAGTAGTGAAAAGCCAGAATGGCTGCAAATAGCTTTGGATACAAGTGAACTGAATGATGGAAAATTCCTTATTCATTTGTTGTGGTAGCAGATCTTTTTCCCCTCTCAATTCTTTTTTATTCTTAATTTTACTTATTTCATCCAGGCCTTTTAGCATATGCAAGGATTTGTCAGTAAGTTTCACTCGGAGTGTTACTTCAGGCTCAACAAATCACAAAAAAAATATGTAAGAATAGTGTCACTAGACTGCCCTACGCGAAGTGTACTGATTTATTTCAGAGAATAATAAATTAATACTGTGCTGTGATGACTAGCTGATCTAACGGCAAGGCTTCCCACTACTGCAAATGTTTCTCAACTTCTCTTTTAACTCTCTAAATTTCTCCTCACAATGAGCAAACCCATCTTGATGCAAAAATAAATATAACAAGCTCCTACTTTAAACTGCAATTTGCCTTTCCCTTATGGCCACAGACATAAGGCACATCCTCAGTCTTTCCACGTTTTTGTGTAGCTTCCTTATGAGAAAGCTTCCTTAAAGTTTTTTAAGTAGGATTTGCCAAGATGCAAAAAGGCAACCATAATCCTGACGCACACGACCATAATTCTGACATACAAACACACAACCAGCCGGTGAACATCTTGCAAGCCCCACAATCTCTACTTGTACCTACAGAATTGCGAGGAATAGTCTTCTTAGTTTGTGACACACAGAACTGGGAAGTTAGGTTAAATCGCGTTCCAGTTACATTGGGCTATGACGCCTTCTCCTCTGCGCTTAACCCCGGAGCACCGGGAGGGACAGGGCGGCACAAGAGCAGCCCCGGGCTCCCGGCACTGCAGCAGAGCCGCGGCAGCGCCAGGCAGGGCGGCTCCGACCCGCTCCGGGCGAGCGGCGGCGGCAGAAAGTTGCCCGCCCTCCCCCTGCGCTTCCGCACCCGCTGCTCGCACGGGCACGGGCAGCGCTGCGGGCTCGGGCTCTGCATCTCCCCCGGTATCTGGCGCTGCAACCCAGCGCCAGGCGCAGCCGAGCCCAGAGCAGCGTCCTACCCCGATCAGGCCGGGCAAATTTCCCCCCAGCCCCGCGTTCTCGGGAGCATCCCCCCCTCCACTTTCACCGCTCCGCTGCCGCTCGCTCCGGGCAGCCCCTGCTGCGCCGGCAGGCCTCGCCCCGCGGCGGCCGCCTGCCGAGGGATGGCGGGGGTATTCGCCCTCCTCCCACAGCCGGGGCCGGGGGAGGCTGCCGGTGCCCGCGCCCCCGAAGGCGGCGGCCGTACCTGAGTCGCTGAGGCGGGGCCGGGCTCTGTCCCGCAGGTAGTAGATGAAATCGCGGCAGTTCTCGTTCTCCACCGCCCCGACGGAGCACAGCTCGGCCAGCAGCTGCAGCGCTTTCTGGCAGATCTCGTCCTCCCTGTCGCCGGGCATCGCCCCGCAGCATCCTCGGGAGCGGAGCGGAGCCCTGCGGTCAGGCGCCGCGCCGCTGCCCGCCGCCTGCCTGCAGCCGCCGGGCCGCCGCCCTCATCCCCAGCCAGCGGCGCCCGCCCCGCCGGGCCGGGCCGGGCCGGGCCGGGCCGGGCCGCCCCGCCGCACCCCCCGCGCCGCTGCCGGGGGCGGACCGGGGGGTCCCACCAGTTGAACACGGGGGCGGGAGCGGCGGCGGGGCCGCGCTGCGCAGCTCTGCCGGCAGCGGGAGCGGCCTCCGTGCCCCTCTCCGCCCCGGGGGCAGGTCTGTCTTCAGCCCCGGCCCGCGGGATCCGCGGCCGGCACCCCCCGAGCTCGTCCGCTCGCCTGGGAACTTCAGAGGCGGCGCAGGGGCTGGCAAGGGACGCTGCTGGGCGCGGGTTCTGACGGACAGCGCCCCGTCCTCACCCTCCCCATCGCTGAGCAGGCCCGGCCCTCCTCCGATAGCTTGTCCCGTGCCGTGTGCCCTTGTGTCTCAGTGCCCGCTCCTGCCCAGGAATTATCCCTCTCGCTCAGCTCATCGCCTGGAAATGCCTCTCTATCCCCGCGCCCCTCGCAGTAGGGATCCCCGGGAAGTGAAAAATGTATCCTGGACAGAACGGAGATCTTCGTTCAGCAGATTCATATTTTGGCTTGGCTGCTTGAGGGGTTAAAAAGGGTTAAAAGGACGACTGAGAAACCTCAGGCACCTGAGACCCAGCCACAGCTTGAGGGGAGCGCAGGAGAGCCTTTCCCGGCGGGGGTGGGGGCTAAGGAGATGTCTGCCATTAGGCATGTTTATCCTGACAAGTAGGAGATTCTTAAGGTGTTGCTTTGCTTTCTGAGTTTGTAGGCTGGGAGGCTGGTGGGTATCATAAGGGAAAAAGCTGAGAATTGGCTGCTCCATTTAACTTCATTTTTTTTTCTCTCACTCCCTTTTATAATAGTTTAAGCAAATATCAGAGGCCATGATGAGCTCAGAAAGTTCAGACTGTTGTGCATGTTCAGCCTACTGTTTAAAGACTGCTGATAACAGTTCTAGAAATAGCATAATTTTATAGTAGAAGTTTTTCTCATTTTAAAGAAAAACGTATATCATTGAAATAAGACGTATTCTGGGAAAGGAATGGATGTTAATAAGAAAAGTTGTTTACTAGTGGAACTCATCTCCTAATGCTTTTGCAGCATTGCTTGTCTCAAATGCATTGGGTTTTTCCCCCTAATTTTTAATAGAAAAATAATATCTGTAAACATGGTTGTATAAACCAGGTATAATTCTATCAGTAATCAAACAACAAATTCATGCTGGCTTGTTATTAGGAATTAACAACAGATAACAAAATAGTATGTAGATATTACAGTTGTTGATGTATTTTTGAAGGCCAGAGGTTTTGATGATATCAGTATATGTTTTCAAATCTAAGCACAGGGAAAATTCCTACTGGTCTCAATAAATGCTGCACAAATACATATCATGGTGCTGGAAAAAACAAGGTGATTGTCTTGTTTCCCTAATCATGCAGGGAGAAAGACAGTTCTTGAGAGGAGCTGTCAAAACCCACTTGTACAGTTGAATTAGTCCAGTGGTCGCCTGTGACCAGATTTTGAATTACTGTACAATATAATTGTGACTCATTTAGGCAGATTATTTGCCTATGTTTTGGTAGTTTGGCCCTGGCAAAGATGGCTGTGCTGTTCTATAGCTTTTACTCTGTCCAGGATAGACAAATATATCAACTGCAAAGTGATATTAATGCATTTACCAGAGTGTGGTTTTTATCCTGAGGGACCACATGTTCATCGCTAGCTTCGGATTCAGGCTTGCTGCAGAGTGAACTCTGGACAGCCAGGTGATGAAGTGTTAATTTCTTTATCCTTCTCCTATAACTAAAGTATCTTGCTCATTTTTTAAATAGCATGCAATTTGAAGGTGCTGAGACGTTTGTAATACAGATGGTTAGAGTTAGAAATTTTTCAGTCTGGTGGAGGAGAAACCACAAAAATATTCGGACATCACTGCTCATAAATAAAGGCATCTATTCTCAAAATCTCTGAGCTCTAAGTGCATGGTGAGAGCAAATGCCCATGTCTCTGGAGGTGGCAGCAGTAAATGTAATCAGCTGGGTCTCAAAGGAAGTGCAACATTTCCTTCCTGAATTTGTTTGTGAAAACCAGATTATATCTGCCATTTTGTGATCATTGATTACATGTTTCTCTTCTTGCAGGCACCCCTACTTGGGATGAGTTTACTCTTTTTGTCAGCTGCACATTTTCCTAATTCAGGGGACTATGTTACATTTGGGATCCCTAGTGAATGCTGTACTAATTAACTGTGCCCCTAGAAGGGCATTGCATTATGCAGTGAGATGCTCTTATTAACCTTATCTTGAGAGTTACAACTTGTACTGACTGAAACTCCATTTTCTTCTGTTTAGCTCAGAGCTGCCCTCACACAATACAGTGTACTCAGAAAAACAAATCCCCAAGCCTACTACACACAGAGTCAGAATAAGTTTAACTGTTTGACTTACAACAGCTCTGTCTTCATCAATTGACATGTTCTTCTTTGCTTGAAATAAAGCTTTTCCCCAGTGTTCTGGCAGAACACAAGGATTGCTGGCAATGAAGTAATCTTCAAAGCTAAGGCGTTCATGAAACGAATGCAATTCTAGAAGAAAGTGAGGCAACTTGTATCAGAATTTTTATTATGGCTATGCTCCAACTAGAACTTATCAAGTATTTGTGTTTATAATTGCTTGAATTACATTTGCCCACAAAGAGGTGAGTATAAGCTCACCATGAACTTTCTCTCTAACAAAAGGGAGAGATGAGGCCGTGTGTATTTCAGGAAATCAAGAAAACACATGGAACTACTAAGTTACTAGTGAAACGTAACAAACAAGATTATTTTTTTCCCCAAAAAGTCAAAGTGTGTGAATGTGACAGGGTTTTTAGGGAAAAACCCTCTCTGCGGTCCGTCTAGTAAAGACGGGGCTGCAGTGATGCAAGCCTTAGTGCTGGCTAGACGAGATGACACAGGCTGTTCAGAGACGGAGAGACTTTATTCAAATTTCCTGCAGCTTATAAGGCTGCTGGAAGGGAGGGAGGGGCTCGGCTATTTGGGTAGCCAATGAGAGGAGCAGGGACGTTTAACACCCAGTAGTAACCCAGGAACTGGGGAGGGAGAGGTGATACAACCAATGGGATTAGGATAGGGTTGTGGTCTGGCTCTGGAGGCAGGACTAATACGGCGCTGCCAAGAGTGGCCACGTGCACAAAGTGAAAGAGGTTTTTTACACAGTAAAGGAGAATCTGGAATAATAGATTTGCGATATAGGCTTTCCTGTGCTGACTTTGAGAAACTGCACTCACGTCTGTTTCTCCTCTACAGCTTGTCTCTCACAATTCCTCCGTTTTTATTTAATAATGAAGCATAGACTTGAGAAACATTGTGCATCACCAGACCTTGCAGACACTTGACTACACAGGGGAGAACACACAGAAGGATTAATAACACAAACAACCCTAAAAGCAGAAATAATAAAAATTTTTTCAGGGGTGATAAGAGTCCTTCTAAAGACATCCAACCAAACATGTCATCCCAACTAACCTCATTTGATTTTTGGATCTGTTTAATGAGAGAGCGGAGTTCGTTTATTTGGGAATGGATAGACTGATAGTGGTCTGAGAAATTTAAGCAACATAGACCTTCAAACTCACTACACCCATGTCCATTAACTAATAACAGAAAATCTGTGGATGCTCTATTTTGTAAATTAGCATTTTCAATTTGTTGGGAATCCAGTAAGAGGTCTTCCAGTGCTGCGCTGGTTGCATTCGCCTCTGGCTAGCCAACGTCCCATGCTTGTGAGTAGATTTAGGGCATGCAAGGTCCCAGTTGCTGGAATGATTAGGCTGCCCCAATGTCTCGATTATGAGACCAAAAATTGACGTTAGAGTCACAATCCTCTTTGAATTGTTGTAAATTTTGATATTTGAACAGGGGATGTAGGTGAACCAAAGAGTCAGGGGCTACTTGAGGGACTGTAATCCTTTTGATTGATATCTCATGTTTTGTGATTTTTTGGGGGGAACAACCCATGTCCCTAAAGTTAGATGCTTCCCAAGTATCAGGAGTCAGGACTGCCTGTGGTAATACTCCTGGAGCATTGGTTTGAGTAAAGATGGTAGGATCCTTTTCTCAAATCTCTGGCTAAAGATGAAAACTCCTTATCCTTAAAAAACCAAAACAAATTAAAACCAAAACCAAAACCAAAACAAATCAAACAACAACACTGCCACCACAACCAAAAAAATAAAAAACAAACCCCAAACCTTATTCTGAAACTCACAAGATTTTATAAAAGCTGACTTGAGCTCAGCCTTGTTACTAAGCAAACAAATGACAGAAATAGCATTGTTCAAATTCCTCTTCTCTTACTCTCTGGAAGAAGGAGTTCAAGGAATCACAGCTGAACATGGTGCTTTGGCCACAGTGTAACTTGAGGTACCTCAGTGCAGTGGCTGCTGCACTGCCAAGCAACCACAGAACCCAGTGCTTGGCTTAAATCTGCATAAGACAGTGGGAGTTTTGTGGTATCTTGGGCATCTCCCTTCCCAAAAGATTAACAACTTCTTTCTTCTGTTGCAGTTGAAACATTGGGTGAATAAATGAGCTGTGCTGCTGCATGAGATACTTTTGAGGGAAAATTAGGTAAGCTGTTTCTTTGGCACAGGCATAATTTAAACTTAGGACTGAGGCCCCATGTGTAAATATGCTTTTCCACATTTAACTGGCAACACAGAATAAACACTTTCCTCAGAAGAGAAGTGCTTTTTTAAAATGTATTATTTTGTGATGCTGAGTCAGAAAACTGTAGTTTGCTTTATTGGTTGTAAGAATTATGACCTATGCTCTAGAACAGTTTTTCTTCCACCCTGTGATCTTTTCCCCAAACAGCCAAGAGCTATTTTTCCTTCTCTGAGGATGATCTGATAAAGTTGATGCTACGTAGTAGATCTTGGCCACCTGCTTTACTTGGTCATGTGAATGCTTTCCTGAGTCATACTCCCAAAATGCATTGTTGCCTAAATCTAGGGAAAACTGACAATTGGTAGCAGTTCAACTTTCATAGAATTTATGTTAAAAACTTTCACCAGAATTTATGTTAAAAATAAGTTCTTACAAATGAATAATATCTGTAAAATGTATGGGTTTTTTGCTGAGAAACTAGGTAAGCACCTAGTCTGCTGTGTGACAAGGGTTTTCTCTTGTTATTAATTCCTCCAGGAATTAAAATCCACAGTAAAACACTATGTAGGAAATTGGGATTCATGTTCCATACTTTTCTAGTTAAATATTGACACTGTCACAGAGATGTTCCCAGTCTGTGTCAGCTACTGTTAACTTTGAGAGCCAGGTGACTTTTCAGGCACTGTGACTTTTCAGTTCTTTCAACTGAGTAGTATCTTTTCAACCAGGAGAGTTAAGGTTGCTTTAGCAAGGCAGGGGGCACAGGCCATCTGTAAGTGAGCTGTTAAGTTGTTCTGTGAGCCAGAACCTGTGGGCAAAGACATTTTCTGTGATGAACTGACTCCTGGTCTCCCCTTTCTGTAATGGGATCTAAGCGGTGGTTATACTGAGATCCCACTGGTTTTTCTATTATGTTTTTTGATTTTAAGCATCTGTAAGAGTGCCTGTCTTTGGGAGAGGATTCTAAGCAGTATTCCAGGTGGATGATGAGGTCCACCTTTCAGTCTGGAGGAAACAGGGAGAATGTAAAGTGCTGTGCTGGTCCCAGCATTTCCTTGGGCTGCCTCTGCAGTGGTGCTTGGAGTGGTTTGACTCCAGCAAGCTCCTTGTTCAGTAACTGGGCTATTTTGAATTTTAGTGAAGTGTGTGTGCCTGTCTCCATGGATTGATTACATGTGAAAGTTGATGGCCCCTTTCCCTTATATTTGGAAGTAGAAGGTGAGGAATGCGTCATCCACCCTGTACTTGTACTCTATGGAATAACTGACTAGAGCAGGACTGGGAAAAAAAACTTAGGGTCATAGCGGAAAACAGATAGAGCAAGTTGGCAATGTGAAATTGTTGCCAAAAAAAAAGACAAACATGGTTCTGCAGTTGGGAATATGCTTGGGAATATTGCATGGAAGACAAAGAACATAGTTATTCTGATTTGAAATTGCTGAGGCTTCATCTAATGCAAGTTTTGGATACTGCATTTTCAGGTATCGACAAACTGAAAAGTCTCCAGAAAAGAGAAACAAAAAAACTCCTAGAAAACAATTCTTTGTAAGCATGACCTTTGAGAAAATACTAAAAGAAATAAAAGGTTTCATAAGCTTTTCTAAAGAAAGAAAATGATCTTGTGACTGTGGAAAAATTTTTTAGGTTTTCTGGCTTCTTTAAATAGATAATGAGTATGATTACATAGAAAAACAAGGAAAAATACAAACAACACAACATAGAGTAAAGGAAATGCAGTTTTCTATGCAATAGAAGACTGTCTAACCAGATAAGGAAAGAATTTAAGTGAGCAGTGCATTTTTTTCTTGAATGAAAATCGTGCAAAATTCTACATTGATGTCTTAGAAGTGGTTTAGTTTAGCAAAAATTTATTTTGATTTAAAATATTCCTACTTGAGCACATAAGCATACCTTTGCAGATGCTGTTGAATATGGATTAAGTTTAGACAAAACATAAAGCCTTGTCTTAATTGCTTTGAAAACAGCCCATCTCAGGCCATTTAACACCCGATACAATTCCCACCAAATTAATTGTGAAGACACAATTAAGAATTAAGAATTAAAGAATTCTTTACACTGTATAACAGCCTTTACTCAAGCTGGGTCAAAGTGAAGTGATCTGTATGGGTGTCTGTATTTGGTGCAATAGGAACATTTCAGTAGATTGCAGCAGTCAGTTATGAGATTTGTTTGTGTGGGGCCTGGAGATTTTAGTTCAAGATGGATCTCATCTTGTCCTCTAGATTTTAGTCTTTTAGTGTAAATTGTGGATTCACTTCAGTTCTGCACTGTTGCAGTTATTAAACCAGACAGGTATGTCTCCTTTCCAAGTACAAATCAAAGTACAAATGTAAACAAACTAACGAATGTGTGATATGATAATTTTATTGGTGGTTCTCCCACTGAACTGTTAGTGGTGACTTAAATTTCTCTGCATTACATGACAAAGAGGTTATTGGTAATAACTTTGCTCTTTCTTGGCAGACATGCCAAATATCAAGGGTACAGAAATTTAATCTTATTTTTGATAGCAACTAGACATTTTGAAGATATTCATCAAAAAGGTCTTTGAACTTTTTATTCTGTCCTATAACTTGATACTCACAAAACAAGGAGAAATTCTTATTAAATGTGAGCACCTTGTTTTTTTTCAAAGGCTCATCTATCTGTCACAGGAGTTTTCTAACACTTGATGAAAGTATCTAAAGCTTTACGGTGAAGACCTTGATAATTAACAGATCAAGACTTTAATTCAGTTATGTCTCACAACATAAGCTGTACTTGTGTGAATGTAGAAACAATCTCTTCTGACCCAGTTTGCTGCTTCTAACATTGGAACTAACATTGATTAATAGATCTTAATTAACTTATTGTAGCCTTACATAATCAGAGTGTAATTTCTTAAGCTGTAATTTCTTAGCTTTCTGACCTGAAAGTTTTATTTGCAGTTTGTATCCGAATTCAAACTTTCCTTTTGCTCATTATGGCACAACAAGAGTTGAATAAGAAATGTCTTTTGAATTTTTTGAAATCAGAAGGTATTTCATGATAGCTCCTGTTCTAGCTGGACAAAAATGCCTTTTTTTGTTTGTTTGTTTTTTGGTTTTTTGGTTTTGTTTTGTTTTTAGAGTGTTTTGGGTTTTTTTGCTTTTGCTAATAAAAGAGAGACTGTCTTCATGTAGCTAAGGACTTCAGTGGTTGGAACACATCTTGGGAAGAGAGCACCCTGAACCAAATGCCTGATGGTTCCTTCTCAGTGAGTTTCCTAAAGCTGATTTTGCTATATCCAGCTGAGTGGGATGGAGGAAGACCTACCTTTTAAATAGTTTGCTTTTCCACTCTCTCAAAAAGTTTATTTTTCTAATTAACATTCCTAAACCAAACAAACACACTTGCATTTCCTTACAGAAACCTGATCAGTTAAAGCACTCCTGGCAATTTGTGTTGCCAAAGGCTTTGGCAGAGCCAGCATTGAGTGGGGCTTTTTAGTCCCAGCAGCTGGATTTGGGTTCACCAGTAAGATTCTTCTTCCTCCCTTGAGACATGACTTCCCATTAGTCTGTATTTTCTTGATTTGTTTTTGGTTTTTGTTGTTGTTGTTGTTGTTGTTGTTGTTTTCTCTTATGTAGCTCATAAATCTTTATTTAAAGACATGAGGTCTTGGTTTATCTGCTTTCCCCAGGAGTCTGAACTCTTCAGTTCTAGACTCCTTGTTGCCATTAGGGCAGCAGGACTGATACAAGCTTGCTTGCTGCAGTTTGTCTCCACCCAGTGCACCCAGCTAATTTTCCCTCAAACCATGTGGAGAAGGAGAAATGATTCATATCCAGCTACAGTCTTTGTTTTTTCCCTATTGTTCTGCTTCTGTTCATGTGCAGGCTTTTCAATTTTGTGAAGCAGCTTTACATGAAAGCTGAAACGTAATTGTATCCTCCTGAGTAAAATGGACAATTTCTGTGCCAACTGTTTTTAAAGATAAAGATTACAGCATTCACTCTGCTGCCTGCTTTCTTTGCGAAAGAATCCGTTTGCTGGTGTAAAGCTGTTGCTGTTGCTGATTAAATATTCTAAAACACCAGCCAGACCAATTCTCTATAATTCCATAAGTACACAGAAGATCACCTTCATTATTTTTGTCAGGGGAAGAAGTAAAAAATAACAGGGAAGTCTCTTTCAATGCACCTTGTTTTACTTCAGCAAGTACTAGTGAGGATTCATTTCAGTATACATCATGCTTACTGTTCCTCTCAGCTCTCCATATTAACTTAAATTTCCTTGTGGAATTTGTAGCTTTCTGATATACCTTGTAGATCTAAGGCAACAAAATAAATATTGTGCAGTTTGCAGGTTTTATTTCTTTGTTTTAAACTGAAGCCCTGGAGTGTGGTAACATTTGTTTATGTCACAGAAAAAAATGTAAAAGGGCGCATGGGTGCAAATGAAGCAGTTTCAAATATCTTTTTACACCCCATTTTTATAGTTTCTAGTACTCTTTGTCTCGTTCGTAATATTTTTATATGGCCTCAGGAAATGTGTGGTTTTCAGTATTCTGTCTTTCATTGATTGCATTTTTTAAGATTTCCAGGCTTAGTCATGCATTTTATGTTTGACTATGGGCAGTCTTAAAGTAGTTTTCTTATAGTTATGTTGTGAGCATAACAATGCCAATATATCTCACTTTCTTGGAATAGCGTACGGACTTCTTTTTCTCCCAGCCAGATGATGTTACAGACTACCTGAAAGAATACTTGATGGCAAGATTATGCAATTTGGTTCTTGTTCCCCACAATGTGTTTCTCTATCTCAAATCTGTACCATCCTCAAAGGCATCTCTGATATCTCCCAGAGCAGTCCAAGCCAGCCTAATGAATAGAGATTAGGAAAAATAGTGCTCTCGCTGTTTTGAACAAGTGGCATTTGCAAAAGTGGGAGAGGTTCTTAAACTCAGGACAACCTGAACTCAAGAGACTGGGCTATCTGGGGCGATACAGTTCTACTTCGGAGGTGTCTCAGTTTAATTGAGACAAGGGTCTTTTGCTGAGGATGGATTAGGAGAAAAAAGACCCAAACCTTCTTCTCTAGCAATTATAGATCTGAAATTAAGAGGCTCCGATTGAAGGAAAACAAATTATGGAAAAGGGAAAAAGAAAAATAACAGCCCTTTATTAAAAGGTATGTATGTATTAACGTAACACGAAAAAAAAAACAAGTAAAACAACCAAGCAATACCCCTATACCCACCAATAATCCCCTTCAAGAACAAAACC